>NW_017673240.1:0-122203 GCF_001879085.1 Nicotiana attenuata
ACTAAATGAAAAAAAAAGAAAAACAAGAAAAGAATGAAAGGAAAGAAGTGAAAAACAAGAAAGGAAAGAAAAACAAAAGAGAGAAAAAAGAAAAACAAAAAGAAAATAAGAAACCAAACAAAAGCAAGCAAGAGAAAATAAAAAGGGAGCAATGAAAAGAAAAGAGCGGAAAAACAATTTTGAGGACAGGAGCGAATAGGAACAAGGAAAAACCCAGGCCAAAGAAAATGAAGGAAAAGAAACGAGGAAAAATAAGAGAGAAAAGCGAAAGAATTAGAGGAAAGGCATGGCAAATAAAGGAAAATGAAAAGGCCGGGATGACGCATGCACCAATCAAAAGCATAATAGGAACTGTTAACTGCCTAGGTGCATTCACTCCCCAAATGTGCGGGTACCAATATGCTAAATGCCCTAACGCTAACGTGATGGTTTCATTTTGTCGTGACATTCCAGAAAGGTGGTTGGTTTGTGGTTTTAAAATGGTTGCAACACAAGGACAAAAGACAGTGGCAAACAACAAGAGAACTGAGTTGGTTGATACCGGTGCTCGACAACAACTGGTGGAACGGGATAATGGGTTGGTTGAAGAGGTGCGGATGCTGAGACAACACATGACAGACATGTATCAAGCCTGGATGACTGGGAAGGAACCACCCCTGCACCACCAATTTTTCCGGATGCTGCCCTTACCCAAACTCCCAACACAATGCCGGATGATCCTCCGTATTCTCCAGATACACCCGCTTATCACAATTTTCCCAACCACCCTAGTAGCTCCATCGCTCATCCTTCAGTTACTACTCCCAAAATCACCCTCCTGTCATATCCACTACCCCAGACAATGAATACCCACTCAAAGCGCGTAATGCCCAATTTCACCCTCCAGAGGTTGCCCACAGGGTCCTTGATCCATATAAGAAGAGCTCCCGGGATGAGCAGTTTTATGTTAGAAATGAAAGGGTTACGGGAAGAGAAGGGCGAGATGAGGTACCCAGGAAGTTGACAAGCACAGAACAATCCTTAAGGGACAAGCGAAGAGTGGGAGGCCAGGGTAGCATGACTTGCAAAGAACTGATGGTGCCACATGACGCTCGCCTGCCCGCAGGATTCAAAGTACCAAACTTTAACTTGTATGATGGGCGTGGAGACCCGGTAGCCCACCTGAGGGTCTATTGCAACGAAATGAGGATTGTTGGAGAGAAAGATGACGTGATGATGGCATATTTCAGTAAAAGCCTAACTAGGGCAGCTTTGGACTGGCATGGTCGTCAAAATGTCGATGAGTGGCTTAAATTGGGTGACATGGCTCAAGACTTTGTCCGATACTTTCAATGCAAATCAAGTGTTACCCCAGACCGCACCTCGCTATCTAAGATGGAAAAGAGGCTGGAGGAAAGCTTTAATGAGTTTGGGCTCAGATGGAGGGAGCAAGCTGCTCGAGTCAGTCCCCCGATAGCGAAGAAGAAATGGTTAAGCTTTTTCTACAGGCCCAAGGACCCACTTACTACAGTCATTTGATCCCGGCCTTGGGAAAACCTTTCAATGATGTGTTAAAAATGGGGGAACTAGTAGAAGAAGGGATCAAGTCAGGCAAAATCGTGAGCTGTTCGGAAGCCATTCAAAACATTCCATTCAGCTTGGTTGGAAGAAAAAGGAACAGAAAAGACGATCCGACAGGTTTTCCTGATCGACACTTCCAGCCTCGACATCGTCTTCATGCACTAGAGGACCCACCCCGATGCTACTTCTCTCCACAAAAATCCCAAAGTCGCACATCACAGTACCCTGCTCTTCAAAATGCCCATCTACCCCCGCGAGCTTACTAAAAACACCCCGGATCAGGTTTTCGGTCCAATCCAGCATTTAAGAATGAGAGGTTACGGAAGAAGAAGACTCTTCACTCCATTGGGAGAATCATATGCCAGTCTGTTCAAGAGGCTAAGAACATTGGACATGTTGAAGTCGATTCAGATAAAAATGCCGAACCCTCTCCCAAAGAAGTTTGATCCTTCTCAAAAGTGCGTATATTGCTCAGGTGCCCTGGGGCACGACATAGAGAAATGTTGGAATCTGAAGAATGCAATTCAAAAGCTTATTGATGCGGCGACATCGTCGTGCAAAATCCAGATGCAACAAACACTGGCCAAGATTCATCTCCTGTGCACAATAAGACGCATGTGGTGGGTATGATTGATTGTGAGAGTGAGCCGGCAAAAGAAACTCAGAAGCAGTCTGCCCAGAACAACGTGATGAAGGCTTGTGAAAATTCCAGCAATCTTGGTGTGAAATTCAGTGGCTAAGACGCCGTGCTTGGTAATTGGGAAGACGCTCCATCTCTTGGAGTTTTGGTGGTTTATTTTATTGTCATTTCTGTTGTCCGGGTTATTTCAGGGTTGTAATCCAGATATTGTCTTGTGACTCAAACCCTTCTATCCTTTCACTTTGTCTTGTTTGTCTCGTCGTAGTAGCTTGTGTAGTGCTGTTTAGGTTTGTAACTCTAGTCTAGTTTGCTTGTTTCGTTGTTTAAACCCTTTCACTGTCAGTCTAATGCAATTCTCTGTTTCCCGCCATTTCTAGTCATTTCATCTAGTTCCTTTCTCCTTTTGCAATTCTTTTCGTGCTGGTTCTGGTGACATGACATGCACGCATAAGTCTCAGCTTGGTTTTAAAAGTCAGTTTAGTAAAGAAGCAATAAGACAATGTTGAAGATGTAAGGACAGTCGAGGGATTTTGAAATCTCTTCGAGCCCAAATTGTGTGAAACTGGGTCAGACGGAACATAAAGAAATACTGTGGAAATGCATCATGCCACATCGGCTTGAAACCAAAGGCAAGTTTGCCCCAAGTCTACAGGGGCCGTTCGTGGTACCGAGATTGTTGTCCAATGGTGCTTGGTAATTGACAAATGTAGAAGGCAAATATGTGGATATGGTTAGTAATTCTGGTGCAATCAAAAGATGTTACGTATGTTTTCCTCATGTTTGTTGTGTAGTTTGTACTTGGCATGTTTTGGAGATTGGAATGACGAAGGCATTTTGTTCTGCTATCCAAACACTTTATCCTTTGCTACTCCTTTGAGCCTCGGTTATTTTCTTGCATACCCCTCTTTTGGAATCAATAATAAAACTCGTAAACCCGAGCGGGGAAAGAAAGTGGAGAAACGAGAGAAAAACAGTAAAAATGAAAAAAATAAGAGAAAAGAAAAAAAGAAAAGAAAAAGAAAAAAAAAGAAAAAGAGGAGAAAAGAAAAGAAAAGAAAAAAAGAAAAGAAAAGAAAAGAGAAAAGGAAAAGAAAAGAAAAGAAAAAGAGAAGAAATGAAAAGAAAGAAAAGAAAAGTGGAAGAAAAGGGAAAGATCGCAACAACGAAGAAATTCTATGTCCCGAACTACGTTTGACTTGATCCCGAAAGGGTACGTAGGCAGCCTCTCTCTGAGGTTCAGTCACACCGAAATAAAAGTCCAAAGTCCCCAAGGAAGAAACTGGGGCAGAAGTTGTGGTTGTTGTGGGAAATCTGATTCCGAAAGTTGTAATTTTGACCATGTTGAATTGTTTTGAGCCTTTGATACCCTTTATTTCTAACCCTATCCAAAAGCCCACATTACGGTCCAAAGGAAGACCTTCTGATCAGTCTTCGAGAGATGCCAAGTCAAGCGAGTAGAGGTGAATCATATCAGGGGCAACACTCCGGTCCAAACGAAGGAAATGAAGAATGAGAGTGTCTTGTTGATGAGAACCCTCACGGGTATCCCAAAGCGACGAAAGCTGAGAGAAATCAAAAATGAGAGAGTCTTATTGGTGAAAACCTTCACGGGCACCTTGAGGAGACTGTAAGTTGAGAGAAAGAACGAAATGAGAGAGGCTTGATGGTGAAAACCCTTCGGGCACTACAAGTCGAATAAGGATTGTGAATCAGATTGGATAAGCGGAGCATTGAAGCCCAGTTTCATGGTGAAAAGGTACAACAAGAGCTGAATAATAGATTTTGCTTGACAAAATATCTACAGGTGCATGTCATGGTCATTAAAGTTGGTATCCACACCTGATAGGTTTCTACTTCGTAGTTTTCTTGTTAGGAATCATCTCTTTCCTTTGTCCTTCACTCTGTTCCTTTTGTTTCATTTACTTCCTCCTCTTGAGTCTGTGTGGTCAAAACAAGTGAGAAATGACTTCAAAATCTGCCACCAAGCTTTCCAATTGAACAAAACGGGATCTGGTGAACACATCAAAGCGTTAAGTCAGGAATGAACAACAAACACACTGAGCTGGTAACAGTCAACATGCTTTGGGATTCGTTTAAAATACGAAGGCTTGGTATGTATCAATTCATGGACGATGCAACAGAATGAGGGCTAGGGTGAACAGATCAAAGGTATTTTCTGTGAAAAGATTGACAAAAAGGGTGGTAAACTAGTGACAAGCGAGGTATTCCAAGCAGAAATCAAAGTTATTGTTGGAATATGGCAAGTGAAGGAGCAATAGATCTCGAGGCCAAGGCCGTTGATTCAAATCAGGAAAGAACAACATGCGCGCTGAGTTGGTAACAATTAATATGCTTGGGAGTCCAGGTGAAACACAAAGGTGTGGTAAATGTCGGTACGAGCGGTGCAACAGATAAAGGGTATTGGGCCTGAACGAGAAGAGGTGTTTTCCGGGTCAAGGCTTACAAAGGAAGTGGTCAGTCAAGGAATGAGCAAGGTCGTCGAATGGAAATCAAAATGAAGGAGCAACAGACCTCAAGGCCAAAGCCAGTGGTTAAGTCAAGAAAGAACAGCGTATGCACAGAGTGGGGGTAATGGACGTGCTTTGGGATTCATGCGAGACACAAACGTTAGGTAGATGCCAATTCATGAGCAATGCAACAGATAGAGGGTGTTGGGTATGAATGGAGAAGAGGTATTTTCAATGGTAAAGATGACAGAGGAAAGTGGTTAGTCACCAAACAAGCAAGGTCTTCAAATGGAATCAGCGATCATGGGAAGAAAAGGAGCAATCACCCTCAAAGTCAAGGCCACAAACCAGCCACCACCGTTTTAAAACTGACAAAATGTTCTTTGCTTGAAACAGGGGCAGAAAAATTTGTTTTTTTCGGAGGAACTCTCCGCAAGGAAAAGCAAGCACCAAAACAGGTATGACAGGAAATTCTCAGGGCCCTCCTGGAAAATGGGACTTAGTTTAAATGTCAAGACAATCATGAGTAGCACAATTTAGCATAACTGTACCCCAAATGAGCATAAGTGGGTTTCAAAATTGGCATGTTTAAGATAGGATTCAATTAGAAGTTTTCAGGACCCTCCTGGATAATGGGACGTAGTTTTCAGGTCTGTTTAGATAACAAGATATAGATAACAAGGTCTGCTTAGGTAAAAACTGTTTTTTTAACTAGAAGTTGTCAGACCCTCCTGGATAATGGGGAGTAGTTAAGACCTATTAGATAACAAATGTAGTGGGGGTAATACCTTTAGAAGATATAACTTAGGTTCTTAATTGTTAGGAGTTCTCAGGACCTCCCTGGATAATAGGACTTAGCTTTCAAATCCTTATAATAGTTGGTAGAATAATTCAATTTAACACTCACATCTGTGCCCAGCCACCAAACTGGGGCAGAAAATTTTCTTTGTCTATTTTGTTGCAGTCAGGATCCCACCTGGAGAACAAGGGAATACTTTTCAAACTTCAGCACTCAGGCGCCCACCTGGAGAACAAGGGAAGTGCAATTCAAATTTTAGCTTTTAATTTTTAATATTTGATAACATGTTGTACCCAGTTACCAAACTGGGGCAGAAAATTTTCTTTGTTTGTTTATTTTGTCGCAGTCAGGAGCCCACCTGGAGAACAAGGGAATACTTTTCAAGTTCAGCAATCAGGAGCCCACCTGGAGAACAAGGGAATACTTTTCAAGCTTCAGCAGTCAGGCGCCCACCTGGAGAACAAGGGAAGTGCAATTCAAATTTTAGCTTTTAATTTTTAATATTTGATAACATGTTGTACCCAGTTACCAAACTGGGGCAGAAAATTTTCTTTGTTTGTTTATTTTGTTAGAGTCAGGAACCCACCTGGAGAACAAGGGAATACTTTTCAAAGTTCAGCAATCAGGAGCCCACCTGGAGAACAAGGGAATACTTTTCAAGCGTCAGCAATCAGGAGCCCGCCTGGAGAATAGAGGCACATATTTCAAACTTCAGCAGTCCACCATCACTTGGAGGAAGGGCGAAACATCTCCAGTCACAATGCAAGGCAACAACGCAAGAATTCCAGTGGAAGAATACAAGTTCAAGGCAACACAAGAGCAAGTTAGAAGACATAGATAGGACCCCTTTGTAATTCATAGATCATAACTTAGGCTAGCTTATTTTTTATTTTAACATGGTGTAATAAGGAGCTCAGCGAGCAGTAGCAGCAACAACAGCAGTGAAATCACAGCTCCTGGTAGTCCCAGCTACCAAACTTTCCCGAACTACACTGACCTGATTCCTTTTTAGCCAAGGATATGTAGGCAACCTCAGAAGCAGGGTGCGGTCAACTCTTTCAAAAAATGCTTCACACGGAGTATTCAAACGGGCAAAAATCGCTCGTATTTGCTCACTTATCTTTGCACGAAAACTCTTCGTGTTTCCAAGCAAAGAGGGGCAGTTGTGAGCACGTTATTTTTGCCCTATATGAATTACTCCCATAAATTCAAAACAAAATAACTTCTTTCAGTGTTTGCAATTTTTGTGGATTTTGTGGCATTTTTCTATTAATTGTTTGCATTTATTTGCCCATGTTTATTTTATTTACTTCACGAAAAATACAAAAATACTTGGCATGTGCATTTAGGATTTAACTTTGCATTTTAGGATTAATTAGAAAGTCAATTATTTTATAGAATGGGAAAAATCACAAAAATACTGTAATTTGCACTTTTAATTTTAACTCTTATTTTTAAGTAGCTTTCCTTTTATTTTGTTGAGTTAACTATCATTTAGGGTTAATTAGTGATTTTATTGAGTTAATTAGTTTCTAAGAATTAATTTAGGAATTATATTAATTTTGAAAAAAGAAAGAAAAGAAAACAAAAGGAATTTAGAAAATAAAGGATGAGAGATAAGAAATCAAAGCTTGGGCCATTATTAATTTAAAACTCGACAGGCCCAAACTATTTGACTCAGAACCCGTCCAATTGGCCCAAAACACTGTCCATACCCGGTCCAAGTGGTCAATCCCCAGACCACTGAAACGACGTAGTATGGGGGCGTTACTACGTCGTTTTGAGTTCTCTAATGTCAAAACGATCTGGACCGTTCACCATCCATCATCCAATGGCCCAAAGTTTCCCCCTCTTTACAATTAATATGTCTAAAATTCTTTGGAGACAAATTAGTTCCAAAATAAACCCATCGTCTCCTTCTTCTCTCTTTCATCAGAGACCTTTGAACCTTAATCCTCCATGGCCATGGCGTTACAGCCCCAAATCATACCAAATTCCCACCACCCACTCCCCATACTCCCTCAAACATCAAGTCGGTGCCAATCTCTCCAAAATCCCCACATCTTCACTTCAAGTCTGGACTTGAAAATCAGAAAGAAAATAACGTTCCGATTCCCTTGCTTTCAAGACTCGACTTGACTCAGAACTTTCGTTAAACGATTGTTCTTACTTAGAATAATCGATTAACGATAATTTTGGCTCGTGTTGAGGTTTGTTCGTTCCGGACCGGACCAAAGAACGCTTGGCTAAGCTCGTCGCCTTCGTCGATTTGTTCCGGCTAAGACCAGTATCATTCCTTTCTCTATTCCTTTCTTCGCATTTGTTTCTTGTTTTCTCTTCGTTGATTTTCATATTTCTGTGGGTGAATCAATTTCAGTTGATTAAAATCAGTTTCTAGTTGTTCATTTGCGTGACTGGTTTTAATATCCATTTTTGAGTTGGTTTTGTTTGAGTTTTGTTTTGGACGAATTTCTTTTAAGTTCAGTCGTTAATTTTATTAAAGGGCTTGATGAAGCAGTTCCCCTTCTCGCTTATTCATTTTTAGGTATGGGTTGTTTCGTGTATGGGGTGGGTTTTGGGTCAACTTGACCCAGTTGGTTTAAAGGGTAAATGCCAAGGGTTTGAAGGGTACTTGGGGAATTTAATTGAGAGAATCTGATATAACTAACTGGGGAAGCTTCTACGAAGCTGGGGGAGGGACCTGATTGGAATTCCGAATTTTAACTTAGGGAGTATTGGGCAAAAAAAGGAAAATTCACAAAGGGGCAAAATGCAAAACGAATCTGATGCTGCCCTACTTGCTTTGCCTATAAAGGCATGTTTTCTTGCCTTGAAAGGCAGCTTTTAACATTCTGAAATCTGAGAGAATTATGAGCTGAAATACAGAGAGAATAAACTGGAGGGGGAAGAGGCTAAAAATAGAGAATCATAGACGGCTGAGAAACTACAAAGAGTTTTCACTATTTCTATTGAAATTTTCTGAAATTCCTAAGAATCTCGATTCTGAAATAAGTTCTGAACATCAGAAGCCTAAAATGAGTTGAATCGGTTGGGTATTGGAGTGTTTTGGTTCAGTGTGGGTTGGATTTTTGATAGATGGTTTCTTTTGACATTGTTTGGTTTCGAATTTGGTTTAAATGGATTTCTCCTGATCATCTCTGGGGTTGATTTCGTTGCCGAAACACTTGCTGCTACTACTTTGCCTTGCTGATCCTTACCCTTCTTCCTTTTCGAATTCTAGGTATTCCCTGATTCTCTAAGAGATGACCTGCAAACATGAAGGCTGTAATTGCTTGAAGTTCCTTTCATGAATGAATGTATGTTTCCTTCTAACCTCTAATGTCATTTTTCTGCTTAAATTCTTAAATTCAGTAGTGTAATGTAATGGTGTTTAGCCTATGTTATTCATCTTAGCATAGCAGTAATATTTTGAAATTTATGCTATTCTTCAAATTGCTGGAAACTGGTGGATTGTTAGCTTGTTTGAACACTTGAGGGACATTGTATTTGGACTTTTGTTTAAGTTATTTAGATATGCATATCTTCTATTATGTGGTTAAGCATGTTCGATCTCTGATTCGTCATTTTTATTTGAAGAGGTAGAGTTCATTCAATTTAGGAGGCAATAGACTATTTTTGAAAGTGAGATTTGGCTTCGAATGTTGGGAGGTTTGGCTTTGATTTTGCTAAAATGATTATTCTGGCTGGATGTGATTTAGGTTTGAAATCGTTGTTAGGGTAAATACCTTGTTGTATAACAACTGAAAAGCTTGGCACGTTTAAAGCATCACAATACCTTGTTATGTGCAGAATCAGTGGTTAAGTCAGGCACATACGTTAATGACAGTTTCAGTTGCATGATTTGTTTTAATTAGTGTGATGTTTAAACATTTGTCTAGATGAGATCAAACTTTATGGTTTGAAATTTGGATCTGTCTTGTAGATTTAGTAGTTATTGAGTTCATCATGTAATTTGTTTGTCCTAAGCTGCTTAAACAAAATGGGAGCCTACTTTAATTAGTTTGTGCTTCAAATTGTACGTTCAGCACGTTAGTCAGGTAGTTTTCCACGTGGATTTGATTTTGACCTAATTAATCTAAAAGAAGATGCGCAGAGTGTGTAAACGTACCCGCCTATGAAGAATCACTGTTCAACATTTGGGATGTAGGTAAAAACAAAAGAAGAAAAAGGAGCAATGTTTGCGAACTGAATAACTTCCCTGATGCTATTGGTTTGCATGATTCACGATTTTAACACCCCAGTATCACTATGCCCGTTTTTAAATCTGGACTTCATTACAGTTGCAAGGAAATCAAAGGATGCTCAAGCCTGCTTCCATTCGAGCATAATTTTCTTTTAAAATGAATCGAGGTGTGCCATACTAGCAATAATGACAATTGCATGGCCCTCGTTTTAATTAATCTTGTATTGATCCTTAGAATTCGAGGCGTGCCATTTAGCGAAGTCCATGGCCCTCACAAAGTTGCGAACGCGAAATTGCTTTAGGCACGTTAGTTTAATAATATTACCTTCCTAAATACGGGTGCACATTTATGTGACCCAAATCCAAATCCCAACGAAGTCGAAATGTGTCAAAAATCGCGGGTGCATTTATGTGACGCGGTTCGAGACGTGTTTTCACGACGTTGCAATTCTCTTAAACTAATAATAATAAAAACGGTTCAAAGTTAAAAACACATAGATTAAAACATGTTCTAAAATCAGATAAATCCAAGTATAACAATTGAGCGACCGTGCTAGAACCACGGAACCCGGGAATGCCTAACACCTTCTCCCGGGTTAACAGAATTCCTTACTCGGATTTCTGGTTCGCGGACTGTTAACAGAGTCATAATTTCCTCAGTTCGGGATTCAACCGGTGACTTGGGACACCATTAATCTCCCAAGTGGCAACTCTGAATTTTAATAATAAATCCCATTCTGATTGTCCTTTAAGTGGAAAAACTCCTTTCATTATGCCCTTTCCCGAGTGTAGTGAAAAAAGGAGGTGTGACACCAGTGTTGCATCTGAATCAGACCTTTCACCAGCCCGACACAATATGGGGATCTGCAGAGGAGGATGCTTTGGTTGGGCTGAGGAACCTATTTCTAGAAGATGAGGATATAGATTGCAATGTGATAGTTGAGGAGGAGGAGGAAGAAGGCCTTACCATTCAGACAGTGGAGAGGGGAGCATTTCTCAGGAACTGGACAACCACACCATCAAGGGCCAGACGAGTCCCGGGGTAGCATGGCTACTAATGTTATTTGAAGAAAAAAAACAAGTCTTATTTTTGAGCATTTAGTTTTTAAGATATCTTCCCCTTCAGTATTTTGTTTTGGAAAACATTGTCTTGAAGTCATTCGGACGTTATTTTGTTTCACATTTCAGCATTTATCAAATAATTTGATGTTTTATTTATCGTTATTTTTCATATCTTTCTTCTACAGCTTTACTATTTCTTACCTTGATGAACCAACGATTGTGACATGTAATGAGACAATGCGACATAAAGATAGTGACTCGGAGGAAGAGGATGAAATACTTGAGGAAGTTATCAGAGAAGTCGAGAATTTTGAGAACAAACCTAAGTCCAACCTGGACGAAACCGAGGCAATCAATTTGGGAGATTCCGAAACCATCAAAGAAACTCGCATAAGCATTCACCTATCACCGTCTGAAAAGGAAGAATACACTAGTTTCCTGAAAGAATATGAATATATTTTTGCATGGTCATATGATGACATGACTGGCCTGAGCACATCCATAGTGGTTTATAAGTTACCTACCAATCCAATGTGTCCGCCGGTGAAGCAGAAACATAGAAAATTCAAACCAGACATGAGCCTAAAAATCAAGGAATAAGTTACTAAGCAGATCAAAGCCAAAGTCCTCGGAGTAGTTGAGTACCCAACCTGGTTAACCAACATCGTACCGGTTCCAAAGAAAGATGGGAAAGTCAGGGTGTGTGTTGACAATCGGGATTTAAACAGAGCAAGTCCCAAGGACGATTTTCCACTTCCAAATATACACATTCTGATTGACAATTGCACCAAGCATGAACTCCAATCCTTTGTAGATTGCTTCGCGGGTTATCATCAGATTTGGATGGATGAAGAAGACGTAGAGAAAACAACTTTCATTACACCATAGGGGGTATACTTCTATACAATGATGCCGTTCGGCCTGAAGAATGCTGGGGCAACCTATATAAGAGCCATGACAACCATCTTCCATGATATGATACACAAGGAAATAGAGGTATATGTTGACGACGTCATCATCAAATCCAAGAAAGCCACAGATCACATAGCAGACTTGAGGAACTTCTTTGACAGGCTATGGAGGTACAATTTAAAACTGAACCCCACAAAATGTGCATTCGGGGTTCCTGCTGGAAAATTGTTGGGATTCATCGTCAGCCGTCGAGGAATCGAGTTGGACCCATCAAAAGTTAAAGCTATCCAAGAGTTACCACCACAAAAGAGCAAGAAGGACGTGATGAGCTTCCTGGGACGCCTCAATTACATCAGCCGCTTCATAGCACAATCCACAGTAATATGTGAACCCATCTTCAAAATGTTGAGGAAGGATGCTGAAACCAGTTGGACTGAAGATTGTCAAAGGGTTTTTGACAAAATCAAGGAATATATGTCCACGCCACCAGTCGTAGTCCCGCCAGAACCCGGGAGACCTTTGCTACTCTATATATCCGTACTAGATGGGGCTTTCGACTGTGTCTTGGGACAACATGACAAGACAGGAAGAAAGGAGCAAGCCATATATTACTTGAGTAAGAAGTTCACACCTTATGAAGCACGGTACTCTCTGCAAGAACGTACTTGTTGTGTTTTGACATGGACAGCTCAGAAATTGAGGCAATATTTCTGCGCCTATACCACATACCTCATATCAAGGATGGATCCTCTGAAGTACATATTTTAGAAGCCTATGCTCACCGGGAAGTTAGCAAAATGGCAAATATTGTTGAGCGAGTTCGACATCATCTATGTAACTCAGAAGGCAGTGAAAAGACAAGCTTTGGCAGACCATCTTGCTGAAATCCTGTAGGAGGAGAGTACGAACCACTAAAGACGTAATTTCCTAACGAAGAAGTATCATTCGTAGGAGAGGACATTGCTGAAGCCTACAACAGTTAGAGAATGTTTTTCGACGAGGCTGCAAACTTCAAAGGAGTTGGTATTGGAGCGGTCTTGGTGTTAGAGACAGGTCAACATTATCCGGTATCTACAAAGCTTAGGTTTCATGCACTAACAATATGGCAGAATATGAGGCTTGCATCATGGGACTCAATTTGGCCATCGACATGAATATGCAGAAGTTGCTGGTAATTGGTCATTCGGATCTCCTGGTACATCAGGCTCAAGGGGAATGGGCTACGAAAAACACCAAGATACTACCATACCTGTATCATGTGCAAGAACTGATGAAGAGATTCATGAAGATAGAATTCGAACATGTTCCAAGAATCCAGAACGAGCTCGCAAACACACTGGCTACTTTGTCATCAATGATACAACATCCAGACAAGAATTTTATCGATCCCATTCCGGTGAGGATCCATAATCAGCTGCCATACTGCGCCCATGCTGAAGAAGAAACGGACGGAAAACCCTGGTTCCACGACATCAAAGAGTACTTGGCAAAAGGAGAATACCTGGAGCATGCAAACCATACTCAGAAACGCACACTTCGGAGGTTGTCCAATCACTTCTTCCAAAGTGGAGGAACCCTGTATAGAAGAACTCCTGATCTAGGAATATTAAGGTATGTTGATGCCAAAGAAGCTTCCAAATTGCTCGAGGAAGTACATGCCGGAACCTGCGGATGACATATAAACGGTTTTGTTCTAGCCAAGAAGATACTCAGAGCTGGATATTTTTGGATGACTATGGAAAAAGATTGTATCCGGTATGTCCAGAAATGCCACCAATGCCAGATACATGCAGACGTGATAAAGGTACCACCAAATGAGCTCAATGCAACAAGTGCACCTTGGCCTTTTGCCGCTTAGGGAATGGATGTCATCGGTCCGATCGAGCCCATCGCTTCAAACGGGCACAGGTTCATTTTAGTGTCCATTGATTATTTCACAAAATGGTTAGAGGCTGCATCTTACAAAGCTGTAACCAAGAAAGTCATCACAGATTTTGTCAGGGATCGCATTGTTTGTCAGTTCGGGGTCCCCGAATCTATCATCACTGGTAATGCTGTCAATCTCAACAGCGATCTGATGAAAGCCATGTGTGAAACTTTTAAGATCAAGCACAAAAATTCCACAGCATAGAAGCCTCAAATGAGTAGAGCCGTGGAAGCTGCCAACAAGAACATCAAAAAGATACTAAGGAAAATGAAAGAAAATTACAAGCAATGGCACGAGAAGTTATCATTCGCCTTATTGAGATATCGTACCACAATCCGCACATCAACCGGGGCAACTCCCCATTTTCTGGTTTATGGTACCGAAGCTGTCATTCCCGCCGAGGTCGAAATTCCTTTTTTAAGAATCATACTAGAAGCCGAACTCAGTGACGCAGAATGGATAAAGAGTCGCTATGAGCAACTAGCCGTCATAGATGGGAAAAGAATGAACACAGTATGTCATGGTCAGTTTTATCAGAATAGAATGTCCAGAGCCTTCAACAAAAGAGTCAGACCAAGACAATTCACACCGGGGCAGCTGGTGCTGAAGCGAATTTTCCCACATCAAGATGAAGCCAAGGGAAATTTTCACCTAACTGGAAAGGTCCTTACATGGTTCATAGGGTGCTAACAAGAGGAGCACTCATACTTGCAGAGATGGATGGAGAAGTCTTGCCAAAACCTATCAATTCAGACGCAGTCAAGAGATATATGTTTAGATTGTTTACATTTCTTCATCTGATGTAACTGAACTACGCTTGACCTTATTCCCGTTTAAGAGGGGATACGTAGGCAGCCCTGTGGGTTCAAGTCACATCTTAACAAAATCTTTATTTCCCCAGAACCAGAAACTCGGGCAAAATTTTGAGGAGGACCCTCGAAATTCCAGAGCAAGTCCAGCCGACGTCATCGTGTGTAAAAAAGTCAGAAATCGGTTAAGTAACTGGGGCAGAATTTTGAGAAGGATTCTCAAAATTCTGAAGTCCAACAAACTTCGTCACGTGCAGAACGGCCGGAGGATCACTCACTAAACTGCGGCAGAATTTTGAGGAAGACCCTCAAAATTCTAAGGCAAAAAAAAGCCGCAATGCCTCTAAAAGTGTTGTAGTCGTTAGTTCATCTAATTTACTTGATGTTATATACCACCATGTTTTCTAAAATGACTTAATTTTATCAAATGCATGCATGTTTTTCGAGAACTTTATTTCAATGGTAGCCAGGTGCTACCCAGGGAAACTCAAACAAGATTTTCAGAGCAAAGCAAAGCAAAACAAGCAGACAAAGGCACAAACCAACCTCCCCTACAAAACTCACGATTTTTCTTTGGATGGAGGCATAATGAACATGACAAGAGCATTCGCAAGTATACACATACCCAAAATTACTATCTTCATAACGGTGAGGCCGCCAAACACAAATACATCCCCAGCTAAGAAATATTCTGCTCCTACTCACTATTCTCTTTGCATGAGACTAAGCTCTGTCTCGATTCTTGCATGAGGCTAAGCCCTGCCTCCATATTTACATAAGGCTAAGCATTGCCTTCTCTCTGCATGAAACTAAACCCTGTCTCAAATCTTGCATAAGGCTAAGTATTGCCTTCTCTTTGCATGAGACTAAGCCCTGTCTCAATTCTTGCATGAGGCTAAGCCTAACCTCCCTACCTGCACAAGGCTAAGCATTGCCTTCTCTTTGCATGAGACTAAGCTCTGTCTCGATCCTTGCATGAGGCTAAGCCCTGCCCCTATATTTGCATAAGGCTAAGCATTTCCCTCTCTCTGCATAAGACTAAGCCCTGTCTCAAATCTCACATAAGGCTAAGCATTGCCTTCTCTTTGCATGAGACTAAGCCCGATCTCAAATCTTGCATGAGGCTAAGCCCTACCTCCATATTTGCATAAGGCTAAGCATTGCCTTCTCTCTGCATGAGACTAAGCCCTGTCTCAAATCTTGCATAAGGCTAAGTATTTCCTTCTCTTTGCATGAGACTAAGCCCTGTCTCGATCCTTGCATGTGGCTAAGCCCTGCCTCCATATTTGCATAAGGCTAAGCATTGCCCTCTCACTGTATGAGACTAAGCCCTGTCTCAAATCTTGTATAAGGCTAAGCATTGCCTTCTCTTTGCGTGAGACTAAGCCCGGTCTCAAATCTTGCATGAGGCTAAGCCCTGCCTCCATATTTTCATAAAGCTAAGCATTGCCTTCTCTTTGCTTGAGATTAAGCCCTGTCTCAATTCTTGCATGAGGCTAAGCGCTGCCTCCCCTATTTGCATAAGGATAAGCACTGCCTTCTCATGAGACTAAACATTGTCTCCCTTTGCATAAGTGTTGCTCTATTCTAAACCTTGCATTATCCTTTTCTCTCGGGGCTAAGCTCTGCTTCCAAACTCTGCACAAGACTAAGCTCTATCTTGTTATTACCTTTGGTATCATGTCTATGCACTTCATGGGCTGATATAAGCCAACTTGTCCAAAGGCGTCATAGTACGAAGGCACCAACCTCATAACCTGAAGATACCATGTCATGGCTTGAGGATCTCTCAATACTGCACATCATTATTCAAAGGCATCATGGTTCAGAGGAACCATCCTCATGGCCCGAGAACATCATTTCATGGCCTGCAAATCCTTTATCTCATGATTCATGGACCGGGATGTCATGGTCTAAGGACGTCATCCTCACTATCCAAAGACAACCTTCATGGTCCAAAGGGAATTTGCATCATGTTTAAATTCTCGCAATAATCTATATACTTGCATGCATCGTGTTTTACAGTTTTGCAGGTAATTCAGGAAGTAACCGCTCTTCAAACGGGAGCAACCTTTGCTCCGGTTTCCGCTCATACCATTTACACCTTGCCATTGTTTCAAACGTAAACGATTCCCATTAATTACTCGCCTTTACTCTATGACTGTTCAAATATCTACCCTATGATACATCCGTTACAGATTCACATTTCCAACTCCGCATAAACCCATCCGATACTATCCTTCCCCAAAAAGAACCCTTTCTGAAGCACACGACCGTTCCTATAACAATTCCATCGATTTCACTCATCGTTGGGTCTAGAACTACACACAGCCTGAATTCTGTAAAACCGGGGATATGTCGGCAGCTCGAAGACTAGGGTACGGCCTATATTTTTTAAAAAATACCCCATTCGGTCAAAATCGGTCATTATTTCTTTACCCGACAACTATTTCATCTTTCCCGGGTAAAGAGGGGCAGCTGTTGATACCCATTTTTCTCTCATATATTTTTAATATATATATATATATATATATATATATATATATATATATATATATATATATATATATATATATATATTTTCAAAATAGTGCACATGCATTATTTATTAGAGTTACAAACATGCATAAGTGTTTTTATAATTTTTCTATAATTTTAAAGGCTTTAAATCAATTTATTTCAGTAATTTTATTATACAAATATCCAATAATTACCCCTCATATTATTTTTATGATGATTTAATCATCTAAATTTATCATTTATGCCCATGTAGTGCTTAAATATTTTAATTATATTTTTTATATTGCATTTGCATTTTTAAGGCTAGAATTGCACATTTTTGCAATAATAGCACATATACATGCATAATTACATTATTTATATAAAAAATGACTTTTTATATTTTTATAATGTTAAGTAATTATTTTAAAACATTTACATACACAAATGACATTTTTTATTAATTATTACTTATTTTTATAAATTATTTTACTAATATAATCGGGTATTTAAAATATAGCCTTTTTTCTTAATTAATTTTCGGACCTAGCCCAATTATATACACCAACCCAATACCCAATACGCAAATACCCGTTAACCCTAACCCAGTACACGTTCTTACCCGACCCAAATTCCCTCTTTAAATCCTGATCGTTGATCTTTCAAGATCAACGGCCCTCATTTGTCCGTCCCTTTTTAATTAACCTAACCCCCTAACCCTAATTCATTTCTCCCCACCCGCCTTCATTGAATCCTATCGTCCTCACCTCTCACCCTCTCAAACCCTAACCCGCCGTCTCACCCCAAACCCCCAAGAATCCCTCTTCTAATGGGATTCCCCCATTGCTCCCTCACCATTCTAGGATTCTTCCCTTATTTGGTACCCGATTCTGGAATAACTTAGGTACTTGCCTAAATATGGCAAGTACCCTGATTTGGTTCCGTCTAAAACCATGTTTGCCCTTTAAATCTGGACAATCTCAAGTCCAAACACATTATTTGTAATGATTCTCTCATATCTCTCTTGATTCTCTAAGCCCTAAAGATTAAGGTTTCAGATCCTCTATGATTTGAACCAAATCTGGTTAAAACTCTGTCTTTTAAACATTTTCTTTTTCTATATTTGCTATGTTATTATAGATCTGTTGATTTTTTTTACCGATTCTGTGATTTACTTAAACCTGGGGTTTCAAACCCTTTCTTTTACTTGAATTAAAACTGATTCGATAAAAGTTTCCTTTAATAAACTCTTATATATGTTTATTTGGTACAAATCTGTGTTATTCTCCTTTCATTCTGGCTGATTTGGTGTTTTACCCAAAATTAGGGTTTCAGATCTTTCTAGATCTAATTTGGCTTCGATTTCTTAATCACTTTTCTTTAATACTCTCGTTCATCTGTCTCTATGCATTTTATTACAACTCTTTGTTACTATCGACTAATTCTATTTACCCTAAAAATTAGGGCTTTTGAAATCTTTACTGAGATTCCAGTCTTTCCGTTTTGTATGGTACTGATATTTCCTTATTTTGTTTGATTTACCTGTTCTCATTATATCCTTACCTTATTTGATCTGGTACTTGAACACTGATTGATTCTGTAGTAAGACTTACATGATTTTATGCTATTAGGTTCGGCTAATTGTTTGAATCCGACTTAAACTGATTCTACTTCTATTTTCATTCCTTACTTCTATGATTGACTTATTACCTTATTTGTGTGCTCTAACAAAACTTCAGCTTATTTGAACTATGTGTTTAAGCATGAATTCTGTATGTTTCCTTGGTGTAGTTCTACCTACAACTCTATGTCCTTAATCCCGCTTTTCTGAAATCCAACTATTTTTTTTTAAATCCTACCCCTCCCTCTTTTACATACTCTTAGTCCCTTAGGTTCTCAATCACCCCAGTGTGAGCGCTGCTTAGGGTCCTTGAGCCTCATCAGAACTCTGACATATTGGGGGCGGGGGGGGGGGGGGGGGTACTGGTTTTTCAATCTCTCATAAACTCTTGTCTGAATGTGTGGTTCTGGTGTGAGCATTGCCCGAGGTCTCTGAGGCCCTTGTGAACTTTGACACACTAGAAGCCTGGGTCTAATGTTCTGTGGATGAGTCATTGCTATACTTCAAAGCTGTTATGTGGAAGGCCTGGTTCGCAGGTTTATTTGGGCCTATGAAGGCTCCCTACAGGGTAAATGATACTTATGTAATTTATTCGGCTATTCTGGTCTGTAATAACTCTGTAATGACAGATTTGGGGATATTTAGTAAAGTTGGGGGGGGGGGGGAGGGGGGGCGAGGTTCTTCTTATATCTTTGTTAAAACTGGGTAGAAATCCTACCTATAGGATTTAATTATGCTGGTTGAATTATGTGAGCATTATACTGTTCTTTGTAATCCTGTCTATAGGACTTTCATAATCATGTTGATTCTGTATTTTACATTTGCATACTACAGATCCTGTTTATAGGATTTTCGTTCAATTCTGTGCATTATAAATCCTGTTCATAGGATCTGTACATGTTTTCAACAAATGTGCATTAGCAAGCATGCCTATAGGGTCATTTGAATTAACTGTCCTTCCTGGCAATTTATTTAATTTCTGCTCGTACACAATTAATAGATATCATGTCTATAGGATTTAAATCCATTCAAACCTAGAAGTCATGCCTATAGGCTATAAATCCATCCAGCAATAGATATCATGCCTATAGGACTAAAAATCAATTTCCAATTTAGAATTCATGCCTATAAGGTTTAAGTCAACTCAATCATTAGAAATCATGCTTGTAGGAAATAAAATTTATATTTACGAGTTAAAATCAGTGCTACGCTTAGAAACCATGTCTATAGGTCTGTAATGATAAGCTCGTTGAAATCATGCCTATAGGATCCTGTTCCGAATTCAATCGTTATTGTCAATCACTTAGGCAACGTATCTGTAGGATTTAGTGATGATTCTGGGTTTATAATTGTGACATATTACTGCCTGAAGTGCCCAGATTCATGCTGAATAAGATCAGTAGACAAACAAAATAGGTCCTAATGCTCGCCTTAACAAAACTGTCTTTGCATTTTGTTTTCTCACATCGATATCCTGCCTATAGGATTTCTAAGTTAACGAAATTTGCTGGTTCAACTGCGTGCTTTGTTGCCTATGTGTGGAGGTCAATATGAGCCTATACTTGCTCTTTATCTAAAATTCCTATTTGCTTTTGTTTGTCGCCTAGATTTCACATTTTAAATAACATAGGTTGGTCAAGAACCATCCCAAATAGAGGTCCTAATACCTCCAGGGCCATAGGTAAGGGACGGGTAGTGTACGCATAGGGTACGATTTAAAATCAACTAGTGCGCTTAAGTAACAACTTAAAGGTAGTAATTGGGTAGTAAGGAGATAATAGCTCGTGCGCTAATGCTATGAGTAACACCCCGAGTTAAGGGAGTTACAAAGTATTGCATGGAACGATCCTATAGGCTAAAAAACTTAGGACCACCCCTTACACTCCCGTATAAAATAAATCAAATGTTGTATTTTTCCAAATTATGTTCTTCCCTTTTTAGACTAATTTGCTTAATTTAAGTTCGGTCGGGGCCCACCGTTATGGACCTCGAGGGGTGCCTAACACCTTCCCCTCAAGGTAATTTCGAGCCCTTAACCAATCTCTGGTGATGTAAACTGGTTATATGAGTTATTTGCTCTCGGTGCCCTAACGCACCTTAATCCGTTAGGTGGTGACTCTTCCAATTCCCTACCCTTAAAAGGGGAGTTGTCCCAGAAATATCAAAACCCGATTTCGCGGGAAAAGGGGGCGCAACAAGTGCTTTCACTGTTTCAAGCTGGAAGCTTTGGGTCCTAGGAAAATTAGAAGGAATCCTTCTTTGTTCTGCTGCTCTCGAGAAGGTCAGTACACCTCCAACTTTTCTCTTTTGATTGTTTTATTCGAATGTGATGAATAGGTTATTGTCTTCTATTAATTGTATTCGTCTATGATGTTCGTCATTATTATAGAAATGTTATCTCTAGTCCATGATAAGGTGTTGTTAACTTGTGGTAATTTTTATGCTCCCGAGTCTCTCTAATTGGTGTTGATTAAGCTGCTATGTGACCTTAATGACTTTCATTCTAATCTCAAATAGCCAACATGATAAGTTTTTTTTAATATGCTTCAAATGACCTATCATGCTTGCCTAGGTTTCAGATTTTCTATAAATGATCCTGTTGTGATCTCCGTCTCTACACACTGTTTCCTGCATTCTGTTGTTTTGTAGTCTAGATTTGCTATTTGATAATTCTAACTAAGATAAACCTGAAATATCATAGTTTAATCTGTCACCATTTAACGAAGCATGAGAAGTTTAAGTATTTAAGTGCTATCCTTCTCTATATCAATGTCTGTTAACTCTGAGAGTAGCTTCTAAGTTGTTATTGTGACAATCTTATGTTCATATCTAACTGTTGGTTGCACCTATATGAAACAATATTATTAGGGTGAACTCTTATGAACTTCAGTGACCTTTCTACATATATTCTGTTATTATCAAGTTGTCTTTCAAAAAATAGGACATAGTCATTTTGTTATAGTTGAATGATAACTGCTTTCAAGCTGAGTATAGCTGCCTCATGTTTAGATGTAAATCTCAGTCTGTAGCTGAGTTAAACTGGTTGGGCACAATACTTTCCTTGGCTTTAATCCCTTATGACATTGCTGACTTTGTGAAACCCACACTGTCTTTGTAAGATCATTTAAAGTATCTATGTGTAGCTGATTTAAAATGTTGTATATACCCCTGCTTGTCTACCTGATCTCATGTTCATGTACTTTGTTTTGAAATTCATTCAGTCCTCTCCTTCCCTACTAATCTGAATTGAATCTGATCTGTAAATCCTAAAAGAACCTCTTGTTGTTATTGCTTGGGCATAATAATCTACCTGTTTCAATATAAATTAGTATTCTCATGAAGGTGTGGTTCTGCCATCAATTGCAAATGAAGTAGGATTGATAACCTAGGATCCTGTTAAGCTTCTTAAGAATTCCATGTGTAAATATGTAAACCTGTAGTCACGCTAAGAGTCATGATCATGTTCTGGTATCTTCAATAACATCTATAGAAGTTGCTAATTATGATTGTTTGTCTGAACCTTTACTAATGTTTTTAAAAGTTCCAAATAGTGTTGTTAATCTATGCATGTTCTGGTGGTAAGACATAAGCTAATCAATCTTTAATTAGTCTGCCAAGGAAGAGGTATCTATATTTCTAGGTTGCTGCATATCTTAACTGTGTGTTCTTTACCTATCCTTTGAATGTGATCCCAAGTGTTTAGATCTTTAATAGTAATATAATAGTGTTTCTGTTTCCCCCATATGTGTTTGAAATTTGACCTTTAGACTTGTTTAATATGTGTATCATTCATTTGGTATTAGAAATATAATCATAATATGAAACTGTTCTTGTGTCTTTAGGTTATTCTGTAAAGGAAAAATATATTTCTATGGTAGGTTGTATTGTGGTAGTAGGTATACATTGAAAGAGCCTGATTGGCATTTAAACCTATAGGGAAAATGAGTCGTTAGTGGTTAGGGGTATTTGGGAGTGGAGTTTAACTCTAGGTTGGGCTGCTCTCCTCGGCACAAGTATTGCCTTGGGCCTTGAGACACTTGGGAACTTTGAAGTGCGGGGAGAATTCAAAGGGGGCATCGACCTTGAGTGGAACTCTCTCCTTAGCCCTTAATACATTGACATTTGTTGTTCTCTTTGGGATTAGTCTTTAATGACAATTTGAAAGGTTTTCAATGTAAATTACTTGCCATATATAACAACCACATTAGTAAAAGTTTATCATAGTATTTGAGTAATGATAGTTTGTTATATTTTGCTCTAATCATTTGCTTATATGTTTCATACAAGGTTGAACATAGAGAATACATATCTAATGACATTCTCTTCTTTTTTGAACATATACATTTGTTTGGGCCTGCTGATTTCTTGAGGAACTCAGGACCAAGTCTAGCATTACCGTATTTTCTAGAAATATGAAGTCAGCTGTCACCGTCCCTATTACTGTTGGGCCTACCTATTTGAGACCCAAATACCAGAGTCCAATCCTCTTTCACTAAACTCCTTTAGTATTTACTGCTTCGTTACCTTAGTCTACTGCCTTGTTGCACTTTGTTGCATCTTTTGTTGTTATTCTATCTCACATGTATACAACACTTATATATTGGATTGCATGCTTTATTTTATACCTTAAGTCATACAAAACATAGGCACGCCCTAAATAACATAGGATTAAAAGAAGAATTAGTTAGTAAATAATCTCCCGTTCACTAATTATAAATTGTTTATATCATTATTATGTTTTCGCTCACCTTTTTTCTTAAGGATCTTGAAGCCTAAGGATTAGCAAGGGACGATAGCTCCTTTTTTTTTTTAAGAAAAGAAAGACCAAACTGAATCAGAAGCTTTATCTTCATAAAGGGAATCAGACCATTTCGAAAATATGAAGTGTTGTCGCCCAAAAGGATTTTCAAAAAAGGGGTTTTTCTTCAACTCAAAAAGATCAAAGTACATCTTTGGCCTACTCTCATAGTACCCTTTATCCCCATTAGATTACTATGCACCTCCATGCTTTGGACACAAGTGTTTTAATCTAGTTCTCCTTTTTCACATGCTTTCTTGAATACAAACATCCTATATCTCTTTCAAAAGCTATTTTCAAGTATATATGCACTAACGTTATTTTCCTCTATAAATTCATACCCTTTTAAACTACACCCTCCCCTTGTAAGAATTATGTTATAATATGCGTTAAGCCATATCATTAGAACACTAGTTAAGGCTTAGTATAAATAATTAATTTTAAATCTAGTCTAAGTCCTATGGCGCTACCTCAGGTAGATTTTAAGGGGTGCCTAACACTTTCCCCTTAAAAGAACAAGAACCCTTATCCATAATCTTACCGGTTAACATACTAATCGGGAATATGACTTAGTAAGTAAATATGTACCCTAGTATGCCTCTAAATATTAGGTGACGACTCTCTTCTATCAACAGCAGAGAAACCACAAGTTGAATCTTGTTTTGACCAGCGCAAAATAGGGTGCAACAACATGGCGACTCTGTTGGAAATTTCACACTTAGGTTCTAACCTTATCAAACTTAGAACTAATTTGGCATTTACATTTATTTGTACATTTCCTTAATTGTAGATAATATTGCAATTACGTGCTTAACTGTCTTATTTGCTCTTTATGCTTATTATAATGCTTATTGTTGCTACACTCTTGTCTGTTACTGCTTTATGTACATTGTCATAACATTTCTTCCTATCGAGTCTTGGCCGTACACTATCACACACAATGGAACGCGAGGGTTGTCTTTCACACCCCTCCGAACCTTTTTTTTCAAAACTCTCTAGTTTAAGAGAATGGCTTTGTCAGGTCAGCTGACATAACTTCTCGCAGCCTTCAGTCCAACTCAAAAGTAGGAAACACTCTACTCTAGAAAAAATAGGTCATACTGCATAAACTGTAGGTGAGTCGGTCCTTTGCATTGACACACAATTTGGGAAGCCACCCTAATATCAACGGGTCATACACCCAACGACATAACTTCTGTGGAAAGACAAACAAACGTGACAAGACACTTAAAGATCTGAAGCAAACACTTACCAAACACCTTTCTTTTACCTACCTCGGAAAATAGAAATCAACCAAAACATCCCTGAGATTAACATGGTAATAGGAGCGCCACATAAGTTGAAACAGTGGTGGAAGAACATTCACCTGAAACACAGAGATGAGGTTCAGATACACCTAGGGGCACTAACCTCTTTGCTGAACATCCGAGCAGACAGGGTGCTCACTCGCTGGTTGATAGAGTTTTTGGATCTGGCTAAGGTGGTGTTCAAGTTTGCCGACTGTGAGTTAGTACCAACACTTGAGGAAGTCACTAGTTTCATGAAATTGCCATTCAACGGAAGGAAGCCGATATTACCAATTACTATGCCTGGCAACTGGTTCTTGGATGCTTTGGGCCTGGCCAACAGTAGGGGTCTCAACAATATCAAGGACAAATGGGTGAGCCTCGACTAGCTATTCGATAGATTTGACACTGTGAAAACTACGAGTGGTATTCAGGAGAGTTTCTATGTGACCAAGCGACGTGGGAGAGTCTTAGGTCTATCGCCTTCTCGATGGCACTGTTGGGATTATTGGTCTTTCTGCGAAGAAAGGGTCAAATCAATATCAACTCATTACCTGTGGTTCTAGCAACCTTCCGTGGTAACCTTCAAGCTACTTTGGTGTTGATGGTGCTAGCTGGATGCTAAGGGCTTTGTCCGCATATGCACGAGGGTATGATATCTTTAAAAGTGTTACTTGCTTCAGATCTAGGCGACTGAACATTTCTTCCATGAGAGGCCACCATCGACTATTTTGTGAGCCCCAGCAACATAATCCGCAACCACAACGACAGGATGAGACATAGGGTGTCTCCACATGGGCAAGAAGAGTGGAGGGAAATACTAACCAATCTGAGTGGAGAATGGATCAAATGGAAGCTATCATGGTTAGGTGGAAGAGAAATTTCAAGGACTCCTCATGAATACTTCTTTGAGCTGATCGGGCTTGAAGGTATTCAACCATACTCACCCTTGCGGGTTCTTAGACAGTTTGGGATGATCTATGATGTGCCTCTATGGACAAGGACAGCGCTATACGAGGATTAGTACAATGGACAGATTCCAATCCCCAGGATAAGAAGGCTCCAAGAAGAGTAGAACGACCTGGTCACAATGCCGATGGGTCAAAAATCGTGGTGCACTCCAGAGTATTATGTCTGGGGTATAGCCTGGTTAGAGGACGTTGTGGATGCTTTGGAAATTTACCATGAGATCCTTCCACCTTACCTTGTGAATACTTCAATGCACCGTCAAGTGGTCCCAGGATCCATCGATCATATGTTTCCACCTGCTGAAAACGATGATCGGGTAGTGGAGTTCATCCAAATAGAGTCTAGCACAGATACAGAAGAAGATCTGAAGAAGAAGTCAGAGTTCAACGATGACGAGGAGGAGTATGAAGAAGAGCCAGAGGAAGATCCAGAAGAAGAGCAAGAAGAATAAGAGGAGATGGGAAACGACTCCGGGGATGGTTATTAGAGTTGGTTGATTTGCCTTTTTTCCCGCTTTGTACCTTTATTCACAGTTTTCTTTTGCTTTCCAAAAGGGAAAGTTTTCTAAGCCCATACAGTTCTACGAAACAGTGATGTAATCTTTGTTCCTACTTATATCTGTCCAAATTATCAATGGAAACAAACTTGCTTCGGATCTAAATGTGTCAAGTATAAATGTTTGTCAAATATTTGCAATTTAGGCCTACCTCCAGCAATAAGAGGCTCCCACGAATTCTAGGAAACGTGCTAGACTTAATGCACGAATTAATTGCTCTGTGCGATTTCCTGCTTGTATAAACGAAGAAGATGACTCCTATTTCTTTTTCTTTCTCTTCTTCTTATTTTTTCTTTTGCTTTATTATTACCATCAAAAGAAAAAGAAAGTTGGTTTGTGTCGACCGAAACTGGCAGAACCACCGTACAATCTAAGATCAAAGGGAAAGATGTCATCTATAGAAAACCTGACTGAATATGCTCTGGTCAGAGCCGACAGATCAGGCCGATCGGGAGAGAAAGACGATACCGGGAATGATGAACACGTGGCTACGATGGCCCAGGAAATGGAGTCTCTAAGAGAGGAAGTATAGAAAATCAGGGAACTAGCGCATCTAGCCGTGACAACACTTCCTCAACCACCACGATTTCCTTCATTAGATTCAATCCCTGACCACTTTCTTTCCACATCACGCCAAAACAACAACACCCCAACTTCAGTTCCTACCACTCAAGTCATACCTCCAGTAACCGCCGCAAACCCACCAAATCTCCCTATCCACACTCCCTAGGTACCAGAGTACGTTCAGACACCACAAAAACCGCATCTCACCACCACTGCAACTTACATCCCTCCTCGTGACGGAGTCACTTTTACAACTAACCAACACATACCTGTGGCACATACCGCCTCTCATGAGCGGTATGTTCCCCCTGTATATGCCATTTCTGAACCTACCTTTACAGCTTCTGTCACGGTCTGGGTGACTTTGAGATTCACCAATACGCCGAGATGGTAAGGGAGGCCAGGCGTAAGGAAGAGGAGCCAATATCTAAACAACTGCAAATCTTGTGAAAGCAAATGAAGAACCTCCAAGTTTCCTGAGGAAGTGAAATTTTGGACTACGAGGATTTGTGTATTCATCTGGATGTGGATATGCCAGCAGGGTATAAACCTACAGTGTTTGATATATTTGATGGGACGGGTGAACCCCACACGCATTTGAGGGCATTGTGACAAGTTAGTCGGAGTGAGGAGGAATAAGAATCTAAGGATGAAGTTATTTATAAGGAGCCTGACGGGAGAAGCACTCACCTGGTATACTCGACATGATCCACGAAATTGGAGAACTTTGCAAGATATGGAAGAGGACTTCATGAATCACTTTCGATTCAACACTTCCAATCGGTTCGAATTGGTGAGCCTGCAGAAAAAATCATCCGAGTCATTCCAAGAATATGCACGTCAGTGGAGGTTAGAGGCTGCCAGGGCGAAACCTCCATTAGATGATAGTGAATTAACCAGGTATTTCATCAGAGCCTAGGAAGGGATATACTTTGAATAGACGATGGGACAGAAATTCCCCGAGCTGGTCAAGATTAGAGATATCTTAGAAGTGGGTATAAAATTCGGTAAAGTACAATCCATGGAAGCACTACAAGCGGCCAGAAAGGCCATCTAATTAGGGTCAATTGGTAGCGGAAAGAAGAAGAAGGAGGAGGTCTCTGGAGTCGACCCTTACTATCAACCCAACCCACATCATGGAAACACTTCCTATTCCCCAAACATTCATTCACTACCACCCATTTACACTCCAGTCTATAACACCCAACCATATTACCACCCTCAACCCAAATACAACCCTTCATGAGCTAACAACAACTCAAACCCACAATGACCATATGCTCTTGTCCAAACTACTACTCACCAAAACCGACTCACTTATGCACCACGCCCTCGTCCCAACTTTGAAGAGAGGGGTCCTAGAAATTATACCCTGACTATTGGTGAGCCTCTGGCCCAATTGTTCGAGAGATTGAGAAGAGCAGGATTGATGAATCCAGTAGAAGGAAGGGCTCCTAAGTATCCCTCCAAGTATTTTGATGCAACTAAAAAGTGTGTGTACTATTCTAATGTGCCTGCCATGATACTGAAGATTGTTTTAAGCTGAAAAATAAGATTGAAACATTGATCAAGAGCATCCATTCAGTACACTCCGGTGCCGCCCAATGTCAATCGCAATCTGCTGCTAAATCACCAAAACCAGGGAGTAAAGATGATCACATTGGATGAAGAATATGACCGAAAGGGAACGATTGTCACTATAGGAAATACAGAAGCTGCTATGATCCCTCCTTAAAGGGACCAAATGATTACAGTGCAGGTGAGACCTACAGTGACTGTCAATACTTATCAGTGACAACCTGTCATTGCTACAGGAGACGAAGAAAGTCGGGAATACAAAACCGTCTCATGGATGTACCAGCAGAAGGGGAAGGCTGAAATGACAGACTCCGCCGCAGCCCATGGTATGACTAGGTCTGAAAGATGCTACGGCCCTGAAGATGTCAATCGAGGGAACTTTGGAAGAGAGAAAATTCAAAGAAGGAACATAATAGAACAAGAATCCGTCGAGTTCTGGAAGAGAATGTCGACTAAAGAGTATTCCGTGGCAGAGCAGCTAAAGAAAACTCCAGCACAAATATCAATCATGGATTTGTTAATAAGTTATGACAGTCTTAAGGACTCCCTATTGAAAGTATTAAGTGCAGTAAATGTACCAAGCAACACCACCAGTGACGTACTAGCTGACAATCGGGATAATGGTCGAAGCAAATATGATCCCTTTCAAAAGAGACGAACTTCCTGTCGAAGGCGCAAGTCACAACAAAGCTCTTCATATCAGTGTCAAATGCGGGCACAAAGTGTTGTCCCGAGTGTTGGTCAATGGAAGATCGGGAGTCAACATTTGTCGACTCTCCACCCTACAGGAGTTAGAAATTCATTTGAGTTAAGTCAAGGAAAGACATGTGAGGGTGAGGGCCTTTGATGGTTCATAAAAGGATGTTATCAGAGACATTTATTTGGCCTTGCAGATCGTGCCGGTCGAATTCCCCAAATTGTTTCAAGTAATGGACATCTCTTCTTCCTACAACTTGCTACTGGGAAGGCCCTGGATACACATGGTAGGGGCCGTCCCATCCACTTTACACCAACGCATGAAATTTGGGTGGGGATGTTAGGAGATCGTGGTTCACGGTGAGTGTGGTCACTCTACTTATTTGGAGCATGTTGTTCCATTCATTGAAGGGCTAGAAGGACTTGCTTTCCATGCAGTGGAAATCATGCAGACTACCGAAATGGAAGAGATTGAATAAAACTTGGGAATGCAGTCGCCATATAGATCCAAGATAGCTATGAGGGAGATGATGAAATATGGATACAGGCCAGGAACAAGGGTAGGATCCAGGTCTGACGGGATCACAGAGCCAATTAAACCTAATGGGCAGAAAGGAAGGGCCAACATAGGATATTAACCACCGGAGGGGAAAGCTCGTATCGGTAGCTCCAGAAAAAATGTTTTTGTGCCAGAGCATGTTTCAAGTTCGGGTCAGGGTTTATTACCAGAAGATGATATCATCAATGGAATGGGAAATTTGTTCGTGAATATGATAAAAGAATGTTGTGAAGGGACAAGACACCGACTATCAGGGATGCCGAACCAGGGGAAAAGCTACGGAATTGGACCGCCAGTCCATCTTTGGTTCGTCGGGAGTCTTGTTTGTATGGAACTGTAAATGTTTTCTTTTGAAAAGCGCACGGTCAATTGAGACCTCCATTGTCTGTACCTTTTTGTCATTTACATCTTTTGAACGCTTAAGACGTTCCCCTTTTGATGAAATAAAAAGAATCATTTTCTCAAATATTGCAACCTTATTTACAACTTCATTGATACTTAGATTTTCTTCTAAATAAACAAAATGCTAAAAACCTGTGTCCCGCGATTATGACATGTAACGAAATCGTCGAGCGCAACGACCCAAATTACAAGGAGTATGATGAGAGTATTATGCCAAACAATCTCCTACAGGAGATCGAGTAGCTGGAAAGTCAGAAAAATCCCAACCTCGAAGAAACTAAAGTGGTCAATCTTGGAAGTAAAGATGACGTAAAGAAACCAGAATCAGCATTCATCTAGAAGCTGAGCAGGAGGAGAAATTGGTTGAGCTCCTTTGACACTATATCGATGTGTTTGCATGGTCATATAATGATATACCAGGACTAAGCACTGACATTGTCTCGCATCGATTTCCCACCGATCCCACCAGACCGCCAGTCAAGCAGAAACCAAGGAAATTCAAATCTGATTTAAGTCTGAGGATAAAAGAGGAAGTGACCAAGAAGATAGAGGCGAATGAGGTAAGGGTCACCAATAATCCCAGATGGTTGGCAAATATCATCCCAGTACCCAATATAGACGGAAAGATAAGAGTATGCGTGGATTACCGAGATCTCAATAAAGCTAGTCCAAAGAACGATTTCCATCTGCACGAATATCCACATCCTCATTGACAACTGCGCAAAGCATGAACTGCAGTCGTTTATGGATTGTTTCGTAGGGTAGCACCAAATCTTGATGCATGAGAAAGATGCAGAGAAGACAACCTTCACCACACCTTGGGGAGTTCAGTGCTATAGAGTCATGTCGTTCGGTCCCCAGAATGCCGGTGCCACCTACATGAGGGCCATGACGACCCTTTTTCGCGGCATGATTCATAAGGAGATTTAAGTGTATGTGGATGATGATAAGTAGGGATTTTAACCTATTATTTGCTCTCTTTTACTTGTGATTTAGGCCAAAAATGTTTTAAGGTATTCCCGGGAACTAATGAAATGTGCTTGCCAATAGGAATTGTTCAAAATGAGCCAAAGGAATCAAAACCAACTCACAAAGGAGTCAAAAGTTGAACAAAACAAAGACTGAACAAAGAATCCTGAAACGCAGACTGCACCAATATTGTGCGGCCGCAAAAGCCATGGTGCGACCGTGATCAAAATTACGCGGACCGCAAGGACGGAGATTCAGAGAGCGGGCAACTTGAGCTAAAGAGAATAGTGCAGACCGCACTAGAATTGTGCGACCGCAGAAGTCCCTTGTGCGGCTGCGATCGAAATTGTGCTGTCCGCAAGATGAAGAATCAGAGAGTTGATTTCAAGCCAAACTCAAGCAAGTGCAGACCGTGTCACTTTTACGTGGCCGCATAATCTGGAGCACGGCCGCACTTGGAATTATGCGGCCCGCAAAAGTCCTGCTCAACCCAGATCCAAAAGGAAAAAACGCGGACCGCATTAGAAATTTGCGGCTACGAAAGCAAGAGTGCGGCCGCACTCATAATTATGCAGTCGCACAACCTCCGCAAGGACAATTTTGTCAGATATTTTTAGCTTAGTATAAATAGAACTTTTTGTCAAATTTAGTTTATGTTATGTTTTGGAGGAGCACGTGAGACGGCTGAATATTTTGTTTTCGGAAATTTTGTACTAGATTCATCTCTTAACATTAGATTTTCATTCCATAAATTAATATTATGGATTTTATCTTCATTTCATCTTCAATTTCTATTATTTCCATGAGTAGCTAAACCCATACCTAGGGTTGTGACCCAACCCTAGTATGGGTATTTAATAGGTATTTGATTTTAGGGCTTGAATGTGAATGGGTTAGTGATATTTAGCCTAATTCTTGCTAGAACTATAGATTAATGGTTGCAAACATTGATTCATGCCTTTATGACTTAGTCTCTACTTGAGAAAGAGGGACTAAGTCTAGGACAACTAGGCTAACAAGGAATTGGGGTGAACTCAAGAAATTGAAAGCCCTAATTAAAGGGTTAAACCTAGAGATGGTAATACCCTACTTGAGATAATATCACTAGATTTGTATGAATACCCATTTGGCTTGAGAAAGCCAAATTAGGCAAAATTACTCAAACTACCGAGAGGTATAGAGTGAGTACTCGGGTGTGATAGTTATATTACGATCCCAACTAATCAAACTTGCCCTAGATTTTTCTACCCGTTAGATATCCACCTAGGTGGAAGTCATGACCCTAGTCTCTTTAAACACTTGAAAAACAACAACAAAAATATTGTCCTTAGTTTCAATCATTGAATCTCTAGAGTAAAGTTAGAAGTAGAAATCAAACCCAAACTTGTGGAAGTGTAATTAGACTCATAGCCCGCATCATTAGATATAATCCTAATTCCAAATATTAACTCCCTATGGATTCGATCCCCACCTATTTGGGTTAAAACTGCATCGACCACCCTGGCTACTTAATAGTAGTGTAGGCTTGGACCCGATCAATTTTTGGTGCCGTTGCCGGGGAGTTAGATGGTCTTAGCTATATATCTATGTATTTGTGTGTTTTGTTTTTCTTTCCTTCTATTTTTCTAATTTTGTGTGTGAATTGCTTTTAGGTACCAAATGGCTTTTAACAACGAAGCCCTCGGGAATACACCACCGGCGGAGGAGGTAGATGATGAACAAGTGGATGAGATTCATCTTGAACCTCAATTACAAAGGAGAGGCCGCCAGCCTCATGACAACATCCCAAACCCTCCCCCACCTCCTCCAAAGGCAGCACACAGGGTGTTGCCCAAAGAAGGCTATGCGAGTGCAATAGTCCAGTCTCGGATTAGGGCGGGCAACTTTCAACTAACCAATGTCATGCTCACACTATTGGAACAGAGGGGTTTTTTCATCGGAGCTCCAACACAAAATGCCTATAAGCATCTCAAAGGTTTTGTTGACACGTGCTGCGGGAGCAAGCAGACTAATGTCTCCGAGGACGCATTGAGGTTAAGGCTTTTCCCATTTTCTCTAAGGGGGAATGCTTTGGATTGGCTAGAGAGGTTACCCAACCATTCCATAGACACTTGGGATGAGTTGGCCGAGAAGTTCATCGCAAAGTTCTTTTCTCCTAGACATATGGCAATGCTAAGAAATGAGATCCTTGCTTTTAAACAAGAGCCAAAAATGAACCGTTACAAGAGATCTGGGAGAGGTGCCGAACAATGGTCAAAGAGTGCCCTAACAACGACATGACCGAGGCCATGATCCAACAAAACTTTTATAGGGGGATCAATACAACTAATCAATGTGTGGTGAATCAACTCGCCAGGGGTAATTTCACGAACATACCGTATTCTGAAGCTTGTGAAATATTGGATGAGATGGCGGATACCTCTTCGGCTTGGCAAAGTAGAGCTAATGTTCCTCAAGGTGACCCAAATGTTATTCACCTACACAAGGAGCTACATGATCATAGACAAGCTATAGCGGAGTTGACAACAACAATGAATCAATTGGCCAAGGCTCAACTTCAACAAGTTCAAGGGCCAAAACAAGTGAATGCCATAGAAGGAGTGAACATGATGGTCAACAAGAGACGGCAACGAGGTCACCAAGTTCAAAACAATCCGGATCAATTTGACCAAAGTGGTAGTGGGTACAATCAAGATGATTCATATGATGATCAAAGTGAAGAGGTTCAATATGTCAACAATTATCAAGGTCAATGGAGCAATGCTCTAAATCAACAACAGTGGAGATCAGCGGGAAACCAAAGAAATTGGGGCAATCAAGGTCAACAAGGAAACTGGAATAGTGGCAACAACAACAACCAAGGGAATTGGGGGAACAAAAACAATCAAAATTGGGGTAATCAAGGCGATTGTGGTGGCAACAATAATAGTAATTGGGGAGGCAATAACAATCAAGGGAGTTGGAACAACAATAATCAAGTAAATCGGGGGTCGGGCTTTCAAAGGCCCCCGATGTATCAACAACCGAACAAACCGCCTCCATATCCATCACAAGGTCCTAGTTCTTCCAACAATGAGATGGGACGGATTGAAAACATGTTCAAGCAAATGATGGAGATAAATGCCGACACGATGCCCAATTATCCTCCCACAACACTTCTATCTACAACTTGGAAGTCCAACTTTGCCAAATTTCTCAAGCTTTGAATACTCTCCCTAAGGGGGCACTACCAAGTGATACAGTAGCGAACCCAAAGAGTGAGAACACTACGGGGCATGCTATGGCGGTGACTACAAGAAGTGGGAAAGGCGGAGTTGCTAGTACCTCAAACTTAAGAAAGATTGTGAATGATGATGTGGTAATGCAAGATGATGATGAGCCAAGCAATGATGTTCAAGTAAATGATGAAGTGAGGATGGACATTGATGAAAATGTGGAGGAGACACAAGATGATGTGAACTCGTCTAGGGAACATGTGATAGACATACCAGATACGGTAGTGCCCAAAGCCAAGGCTCCTTTGCCAAGGCCTCCTCCACCATATCCTCAAATGCTTGCAAAGCAAAACAATGAGAATCAATTCAAGAAATTCATTGATATGATGAAAAGTTTGTCCATAAATGTGCTATTAGTTGAAGCCTTAGAATAAATGCCGGGATATGCCAAGTTCATGAAGGACTTGATAACAAAGAAGAGATCAATGAACTGTGAAATGATCAAAATGACACATCAAGTGAGTGCCATTGTGCACTCCATGGCTCCAAAGTTAGAAGACCCCGATTCCTTTACAATAGCATGCACTATTGGTAGTGCCGATTTCGCCAAAGCTTTGCGTTACTTGGGGGCAAGCATTAACTTGATGCCCTATTCTGTGTTCAAGACATTGGGGATTGGGAAACCAAGACCCACATCCATGAGGTTTCAAGCGGCGGACCCGACAATGAAGAGGCCATTGGGGATAATTGATGATGTGCTAGTTCGGGCCGACAAGTTCATACTTCCCGCAGATTTTGTGATACTTGACTGTGAGGTTGACTCTGAGGTGCCAATCATTTTGGGGAGACCTTTCCTAGCTACAGGGAAGGCCTTAGTTGATGTGGAAGCTGGAGAGCTCACTGAAAAAGTTGTGTTCCATGTTTGCAAGTCAATGAGGCAGCCTAATAGCAACGAAGTGTGTTCGTTAGCTGATCTTGCGACCGAAGTAATTGCTGATGACACAAGTGCTTTGATTAATGTTGAAGACCCATTGGAAGTTGTGTTGTTGAATCATGATAAGAATGAGAAGGAAGGCTTGGTAGAATATGTCAATGCTTTGCAAGGAATGGGATCATATACATATAAGCCCCGAAAACTTTCCTTGGACCTTGAGAACCGGAAGACTCCACCAACAAAGCCCTCAATCGAGGAGCCTCCCACATTGGAGTTGAAGCCCTTGCCTTCATACCTCAGGTATGAGTTCTTACGCCCATGTTTCACTTTACCTGTTATTCTTTCCTCGTGCTTAACTAACGTGCGGGTAGCTTCCACCCTTGCGGTGCTCTACAGGAGGAAGAAGGCAATAGATTGGACATTGGAGGATATTCGGGGTATAAGCCCCGCCATTTGCATGCACAAAATGATATTGGATAAAGATGCCAGAGATTCTGTGGAACATCAAAGAAGGTTGAATGAGGCCATCCAAGAGGCAGTCAAGAAAGAGATCATCAAGTGGTTGGATGCTGGGGTTTTCTACCCTATTTCGGATGGTTCATGGACTTCACCAGTGCAATGTGTTCCAAAGAAGGGAGGCATGACTGTGATTACAAATGACAACAATGAGTTGATCCCCACGAGAATTGTCACTGGTTGGAGAGTATGCATGGATTATAGGAAGCTCAACAAAGTGACGCGGAAAGACCATTTTCCGCTTCCATTTCTTGATCAGATGTTGGATAGGCTAGCCAGACGTGCTTATTATTGCTTCTTGGATGGGTATTCCGGATATAACCAGATTCTTATTGCACCTGAAGACCAAGAAAAGACCACATTCACTTGTTTGTATGGCACATTTGTATTCTCGAGGATGCCGTTTGGTTTACGTAATGCACCGGCTACTTTTTAGCGGTGTATGATGGCAATATTCACGGATATGGTTGAGGATTTCCTCGAGGTTTTCATGGATGATTTCTATATTGTGGGGGATTCGTTTGAAGCATGTTTGGATAATCTTGACATGGTATTGGCACGTTGTGAAGAGACCAACTTGGTGATTAATTTGGAGAAGTGTCTATTTATGGTTGAGGAGAGCATTGTCCTCGGCCACAAGATCTCCAAGAATGGTATTGAAGTGGATATAGTGAAAATTGAAGTGATATCAAAACTCCCTCCTCCTACATCTGTTAAAGTAGTGAGGAGCACTCTAGGTCACGCGGGGTTTTACCGTCGGTTCATCAAGGATTTCTCAAAAGTGGTGAACCCCTTGTGCAAGTTGTTGGAAAAGGATGCCAAATTTGTGTTCAATGATAATTGTATGAAGGCATTTGAGCTACTCACGTATAGGTTGACTACCACTCCAATCATTACCGCACCAAATTGGAGCATACCATTTGAGCTCATGTGCGATGCTAGCGATGTGGCGGTAGGAGCGCTATTGGGGCAATGAATCAACAAGATATTCCAACCGGTCCACTATGCTAGTAAGACCATGAACGACACCCAAGTCAACTATACGGTTACCGAGAAAGAACTCTTAGCCATTGTCTTTGCTATGGAGAAGTTCCGCCCATACCTCATGGGTACAAAAGTGATTGTTCACACCGATCACGCGGTATTTTGTTATTTGATGAGTAAAATGGACTCAAAGGCTAGATTGATGTGGTGGGTACTTCTTCTACAAGAATTTGGTCTTGAAATCATAGATCGAAAAGGGAGTGAGAATCAAGTAGCGGACCACTTGTCCCGATTAGAAGAGGAGGGGAGGCCCCATGATGGCCTTGAGATCAATGATTCATTTCCAGATGAATAACTCCTTTCCATGTCTTTGACCGAGATGCCTTGGCTCGCCGATGTGTCTAACTATCTTGCGAGCGGAATTGTCCCAAATGAGTTCTCTTCAAACCAAAGGAAGAAGCTCAAACGGGACTGCTTGGATTATTATTGGGACGAGCCATATCATTTCAACATTTGCACTGATGGTGTTATCCGAAGATGTGTTCCAGAAGAAAAGCAATTGGGTATTCTTGATGCTTGCCATTCTTCGCCCTATGGTGGTCACCATGGTGGGGTAGGAAATATTACAAAGGTCCTAAGTTGTGGATTCTATTGGCCTACCTTGGATAAAGACGCTAGCGAGCTCGTTAAGCGTTGTGATGATTGCGAAAGGGCCGGTAGGATTTCCAAGAAGAATGAGATGCCTCTCACCACCATCCTTGAGATTGATATTTTCGATGTGTGGGTCATCGACTTTATGGGTCCATTTATGAGTTCGTGTGGGAACACCTATAATCTTGTTGTCGTGGATTACATTTCCAAATGGGTTGAAGATGTAGCTTTGCCCAACAATGAAGCACATAGTGTGGTGGCTTTCTGAAGAAAAACATATTCACAAGGTTCGGCACCCCAAGGGCCATCATTAGTGATGGGGGTTCTCATTTTTGCAACAAAGCTTTCGACACTTTACTCTCCAGGTATGGTGTTAATCACAAGGTTTCAACCCCTTATCACCCCCATGCAAGTGGACAGGTTGAAATTTCCAACAGGGAGATAAGAGTATACTATCCAAGACTGTCAATGAAAACCGGACTGATTGGTCAGGAAACTTGACGATGCTCTATGGGCCTATAGAACAGCTTGCAAGGCTCCAATTGGTACTTATCCTTATAGGTTGGTATTCGCGAAAGCATGTCACCTCCCGGAGGAATTAGAGCATAAGGCCATGTGGGCGTTGAAGAAATTGAACCTTGAGTAGGATGTAGCTACCAATCTTCGGGTAGAGCAATTAAATGAACTTGATGAGTTCTGGTTCCATGCTTACTCCAGTTCATCCTTGTATAAGGACACGATGAAGTATCTACATGATAAGTATATTCGTAAAAGAAAATTCATAGAAGGTGACCTTGTTCTTTTATTCAACTCTCGGTTGCGGATGTTTCCGGGAAAGCTAAAGTCAAAGTGGAGTGGGCCTTTTGAAGTGGTACATGTGACTCCTTTTGGTGCCCTAGATTTGAAAAACAAGAATGTTGAGATCATTGGAGTCAATGGGCACCGGGTGAAGCACTACCTTGGTAAGGCTAATGATGGCCACGTTGTGGCATTGATCCATTTCAAATGACTGATGGTAACCTGCGTCATGTCGCGACGTTAAATCAGGCGCTTCTTGGAAGGCAACCCATGTGTTTTTTTCTCTCTTTTGTTTTCTTTTTAGATTAGGCATTGTTTTGAACTAACTGGTTGTGAAGTGTATGCAGGAAATCGGGTGTGCAGTGCAGGAAATTGACAAGGAAAAAATTGGCCAAGTGGTGAAATTGTGCGGACCGCGCCTGAATTATGCGGACTGCATAAGCCTTTCGCAGCCGCACCATTCTGTGTGCGGTTGCACAGCTGGAATAGGGAAAATTCCAACTCTCTAATGTTTGGCTAGACAAAATCCCTTAAGGAATCGCGGCCGCAGTTTAAATTTTGCGAACCGCACAAATTGTGCGGCCGCAACCATTTTTATGCGGACTGCGCCATTGATTCAACGTCTGAGTGAGGAAAAGGTAAAGAGTGCGGACCGCACCAAAATTGTACGGCCCGCACTTAGGTAAGTCGGTGGGTCACCATGGTCAAAGTATAAATAGTACTTTTTGAGACTATTCACACTTTACACATTCTAACCTCTCAAGCTAGACTAAAGCACAGTGCACTCTTTCTTGTTTTCAATCTCGTCTCATATTCATCAAGTGTTGATTTCATACTACATTTAACTACTGGTATGTTGATTTCAATGAATTAATTTCATTGTTTTCTTTTCTTTTTTATTTGTTTTAGTTTTTTTTTAACTAGGGTTAAGATTCATGCCAAAATGTCAAATTGATGCTTAATTCTTGCTTAAAAGCATGTGGGTAGTGTTTCAATGCATAATAGGGGCTGGGGTTAGTAGCTTTTGTTGTTTAATTGCCACAAATCATTCCTAATTAGTGAAAACCCTAGTATTAATCGTACTTTAGTGCCGCTCTGATTTGAATATCGCGGCCGCACACATTTTTGTGCGGTCCGCGCTAGGGTATGCGGCCGCATACAAAATTGTGTGGTCTGCGATACCCTAGATTGAAGTCACTTATGGTTGCTAAGATTGTGCGGACGCACTAAATTTTGTGCGGTCCGCGGTAGGTTTTTGTGGCCGCACTCAATTTGTGCGGTATGCATAGTTGAACTTCAGAGACCCACCAAAAATGATTATGCGGCCGCACTCAAAATTGTGTGGTCCACGTTGGGCAGTCAGTGGCCGCACTCACTTTTGTGCGGTCCACGTTGCCCTGTTCTGAGAAGCAATGTCTTTCTTTTCAACTGTAATTCAATAACACATGTGAACCCCAATTCTAACTGACTTTCACTAATTGTGTGTTGTAGACAATGGTGCGTTCACGTGGTCGATGTGATACTTCCAAAGGGAGGGCAAAACCCTCCCGAGGCCGGGGTCGAGGCAAACCCAACCTACCACTGTCAGTTCAAAGGATCATAAACAAGAAAGCCACAGCCAATAGAGCCCCTGATTCCTCAGACACCTTTGAATAAATTCCATCCCGAGAGTTTTTTGAGGGAATTCTGTACAACCACAACCGGGGGCGCAATCACAACAATTCCCCGATAGGCTCCGTTTAGTCAATGAACCTACCTCTTCCTCTAGTTCTTCTGCTGACTCAGAGGGAGGCAGTGAGGCATCTGAACTATATTTACCACCTGCTACAACAGCTACCCCAATCAATTTAGATGATGATGATGAAGTCCAGAATGACGGGAAAAGGGGTGATACAATTATGGGAGGCATGGCTAGATCAAGGAAGCCAAATGTGTGGGCTGATTGATTTTTAAGTGAGAAGGCGTATGCCATGTTTCGGGAATGGTGGTCCCAAAGGTCGCTCACTCTTAAGCGATCGTTCATTACCAAAACCTTAAGCCAGCACAATAGGAATGTCCTAAGGCAATTCACGGAAAGAAAAGGAAGTAAATGGTTCACCGGCCGTCTGCAAGATGCCAATGAATACCTCGTCAAGGTATTTTATGCCAATGTTGCCCACATCAAAAAGGGTACAAAGGTGACGAATGTCCGGAACTTGAAAATCCGGTTTGATGGCCAAGCACTGAATAGTTATGTAGGGTTTGAGGAGGTTGAGGCTGTGCAATACTTGGAGAAGCTAGCCTTAGTTGATGCAGTTCGCCCATGGCTAGCTGAGATACTCGCACTTCCGGGGACAACACTTGCCTGGCTCACAGCAGGAGTGCTGATTGTCAGAGCCACCCTTAACTTTGAAGCAAAAGGGTGGCAAACATTCGTGTGCATCCTTCTTGACCCTTGCCTACATGAGAATGTCCTTCCACTTACCCGGGCAGTATTGGTAGCTTCCATCCTGGCAGGCTATCCTATTAATGTGGGGAACTTGATATCCTACAACATCTCCAATGCAGTCCAGAAAGAAGAAAGATTGTATCCCTACCCCAACTTCCTCACTGAATATCTCAAAGATCAAGGGGTAGAGATGAGACATTTTGATGTGGAGGTGAAGGCTAAAATGCCTTCTCATGGTATCACCTCTAGGGAGTGGACAACCATAAATTCAAGGGTAAAGCTGCTACCTCCACTGGCCAGTCTGAAGAGCCAGGGGTAGTGGCCACTGGATCAGTTGCCAAGCCCTCCATAGCAGCTGGTACTTCTACCGGAACAGCAGCCATACCTCCTTCATCTTCCGGACCATCTATCTCAGTGCCACTGTCAGTGCCTTCATCTTCTACCTACCCTGAGACTGCACTGAGGGTTTCCCAGACACTATCCAGTCTCAACAACTGGATGCAGGCAGCTACCACAAAGCTGACCGTCATATCCAGTGCAGTGGCAGCACAGTCTTCAGCCCCAGCAGCGGTTCAGGTACCTCCATCAGAGGAGGACTCATTGAAGATAATTCTGGACAACCAGAAGAAGATTCTGGAGACTCTTGATACACATGAGAAGGTCATTGCAAACCTGACCAAGAAGGTTAAGAAGTCTCAAGCCTCAAAGAAGTTCGTGGAGAAGTTAACTAAGGAGGTCGAGAAGATTGCACATGCAGGGGATTTGCCAACGGACCTACTCATGGAGTCTACTATCCCAATAGCACAGACAACACCAGAGGCAGCAGCTGGCCAGTCTGATGAGCTGGTTGCCACTTCCCACAATGCTGAGGAGCTGATTCAGATGCTCAGCAACCCCGTAGTCGCCCAGTCAGAGGATGTGGAGATCCAGTTAGAGGATATGGTGGGTGTTGATGTTGAGGACCCGATGCACACAGAGACCACATAGGGAGTTTTCTCTACTCTCTACCCCTTTTCCCTGTTCTTAATTTATATGCGCATTGAGGACAATGCTATTTTTGGGGGGTGGTCCGTTTTGATTTGATGACATTTGGTATGTAATAACCATTACACTACTTTTCTTTATCTTTATTTTCACTTTTGGTATGTATATATTTTTTGATGTATATATTCATTTCCATTTATGTATATATTCGATTTACCTCAAGTTTGTATATATTCAGTTTAATTTCTGTAGTTTACTTTATAAATTCTTTCGTTAGTTTCCCTTTGTAGTATAGCTTCCTATTTATGCTAGTAGCTTCTTTTTAATCTGTTAGCTTCTTTTTAAGTTTTTTGTTGAAAATAATCCTTTGGTTTTTCTGAATGCCACGGTTATTTCCAAAGGTGGGTATTGTGTGGACCGAGTGGCTCTTCCCAACGATGGATGATGTGACAAACTTCTTAAGGGATTGAGTACGTTTTCTTTATGTTTTGGTATTTATTGTAGTAATGATAAAAGTGTCTCAAGCAGCTTCACTTGGTACTAGCACATTTACCTTCGAGCTTATGGTTAGAAACAAGTTTATTGGCAAAGAATATCTCTAGTTGTGACCTTTAGACTCTTGTGTTGACTAAAACAATCATCGAGTGGTTTCTTTGAGCCATTTTTGATGTTCAATCTTAGATATGGTTGTTGTGGGCCCTTGAATCTGTTCTCTTTAACAATCCAGCAGTTTGAGAGGTGAGGTAGTGAATTGCAAGTCCAAGTTCCGTGCCAATAAGTCTAGAAATTGCCCTGAATGTTTGTCTAGGCGAAATTCTAAGTGTAGCTCGACTTCAGAAATGATTGTAGACTCTCCTTGATCCAATTTGCAACTTCAAAGCTTCCGTAGCCTACCAACGTGATATCCCTAGTCAACCCCTTTTGAGCTGAAGCCCTTTTGCTTTCAATAACCAAGCTACAAGCCTTTATCCGTTCTATAATGACCCTCTCTTGGCACCCGATCTTTCCTTGGAATTCTTGATGACAATTGGCAAAATCATGAGTTTGGGGGAGAGACGAGGAATGTGAAAGTGATAAAAGGTACAAAGAACAAAAAGAAATAAAGAAAAGGAAAGGCAAAGAAAAGAAAGAAAGGCCAAAAAGAAATATGTCAAAAAGAAAGTGAATAAGATAGAAAGTTGAAGGGATTCAAAGAAAGCAGTGATGAAAGGCATGGAATGATTAGAAAAAGGAGAAAAATTATTGTCATGAGCAAGAAAGAGTGACAGTGTCTCTCTCTAGTTCCGCTAAGGAAGAAGAAAATGACTCAAAGAGTCAAGAAAGTATGAGCCGAAAGGAGAAAATGGAGTGCTTAAGGAAAGAAGAAACCATCATATGCCGATAAGTCCTACCTTGATCCAAAAGCCTTCAGTACATTCCCGCAAAAGCCCTATACGATTTTGAGGAGTGAGCTTACATTAGTGGTGATTTACATAAGGGGAAAGCTTATGGTACTTAGAGCCGGACTTGTGTCATTCTTTTGAGAGAGATGAGCGCACTTCTTCACAATCCTTGTTTTGAGTGCTACATTCTAAATTCAGAATTGCTTATGGAGAGTAGAGGAGGAGGAGTTTGGGTTCCACAATGGCCTACGTAATAGAGCAAGCTTCCTTGGTGAATTAAGTCAACTCTTGATGCTCTAGTGTCATATTAGAACTATGATACTCAAAAGGTCAAAACATGATGTTGTATATAATTCATTTGTGTTGAGGGTAATTATTACTCCCAATTGATGCATGATTGATTCACCTTAGGCTAGCAGAAATATACTGTTGTTTTAGTGGAGGTGGGAATTACCTTATTTGCTTGAAGACAAACAAAAGCTTAAGTTCGGGGGAGTTGATAAATAGGGATTTTAACCTATTATTTGATCTCTTTTACTTGTGATTTAGGCCAAAAATGTTTAAAGGTATTCCCGGGAACTAATAAAATGTCCTTGCCTGCAAGAATTGTTCAAAATGAGCCAAAGGAATCATATCCAACTCACAAAGGAGTCAAAAGTTGGAAAAAAACAATGACTGGACAAAGAATCCTGAAACGCGGACCGCACCAATATTGTGCGGCCGCAAAAGCCATGGTGCGGCCACGATCATAACAACACGAACTGCGAGGATAGAGATTCAAAGAGCTGGCAACTTGAGCTAAAGATAGTAGTGCGGACCGCACCACAATTGTGCGGCCACGATCAAAATTGTGCTGTCCGCAAGATGAAGAATCAAAGAGTTGATTTCAAGCCAAACTCAAGCAAGTGTGGACAACGTCACTTTTACGCGGCCAAATAATCTGGAGCGCGGCCGCACTTGGAATTATGCGATCAGTGAAAGTCCAACTCAACCCGGATCCAAGAGGGCAAAACCTGGACCACATCAGAATTATGCGGCCACGAATGCAAGAGTGCGGCCGCACTCAAAATTATGCGTCCGCACAACCTCCGTAGGGGCGGTTTTGTCAGATATTTTCAGCTTAGTATAAATAGAACTTTTTGTCATTTTTAGTTTATGTTATGTTTTGGAGGAGCACGTGAGACGGTTGAATATTCTGTTTTCAGAATTTTTTTACTAGATTCATCTCTTAACATTAGATTTTCATTCCATAAATTAATATTATGGATTTTATCTTCATTTCATCTTCAATTTCTGTTATTTCCATAAGTAGCTAAACCCATAGCTAGGGTTGTGACCCAACCCTAGTAAGGGTATTTAATGGGTATTTGATTTTAGGGCTTGAATGTGAATGGGTTGGTGATATTTAGCCTAGTTCTTGCTAGAACTATACAATTAATGGTTGCAAATATTGATTCATGCCTTTATGACTTAGTCTCTACTTGAGAAATAGGGACTAAGTCTAGGACAACTAGGCTAACAAAATATTGGGGTGAACTCAAGAAATTTATAGCTCTAATTAAAGGGTCAAACCTAGAGATAGTAATACCCGACTTGAGCTAATATCACTAGATTTGTATGAATACCCATTTGGCTTGAGAATGCCAAATTGGGAAAAATCACTCAAACTACCAAGAGGTATAGAGTGAGTACCCGAGTGTGATAGCTATATTACGATCCCAACTAATTAAGCTTGCCCTAGATTTTGCTACCCGTTAGATATCCACCTAGGTAAAAGTCACAACCCTAGTCTCTTTAAACACTTGAAAAACAACAACAAAAATATTGTCCTTAGTTTCAATCATTGCAATCTATAGAGTAAAGTTAGAAGTAGAAATCAAACCCAAACTTGTGGAAGTGTAATTACACTCAAAGCCCGCATCTAGCTTAGATATAAACCTAATTCCAAATATTAACTCCCTATGGATTCGATCCCGACCTAGTTGGGTTAAAACTGCATCGACCACCCTCGCTACTCAATAGTAGTGTAGGCTTGGGCCCGATCAGATGATGCCATCATAAAGTCTGGAAAGAGTTCAGAGCACTTGGACGATTTTAGGAATTTTTTCCGAGTGCCTGCGAAGGTACATTTTGAAATTGAACCCGGCAAAATGCGCGTTTGGAGTCCCTGGTGGAAAAATGTTAGGCTTTATCGTAAGTAGGAAGGGAATAGAATTGGACACATCAAAAATCAAGGCCATTTAGGAATTACCACCACCGAAGAGTAAGAAAGATGTAATGAGTTCCCTGGGAAGATTGAATTACATCAGTCGCTTCATAGCTCAGTCCACGGTAATATGTGAAACCATTTTGAAGTTGCTAAAAAAGGATGCTGCCACAAAATGGACAGAAGAGTGCCAAAAAGCCTTCGACAGAATCAAAGAATATTTGTCAAATCCACCAGTGTTGTCCCCCCCAAAGCCGGGAAGTCATTGTTACTATATTTGTCAGTCTTGGATAATGTCGTGGGCTGTGTTAGGACAACATGACGAAACTGGGAGAAATGAGCAGGCCATCTACTACTTAAGTAAGAAGTTCATGCCATGTGAGGCCAAGTATACTTCGATAGAACACACTTGTTGCGCTCTGACTTAGATTTCCCAGTAACTAAGGCATTATATGTCAGCATACACTACGCACCTGATATCTTGGCTCGACCCGCTCAAGTACATCCTCTAGAAACCGATGCCTACCAAAAAGTTAGCTAAATGGAAAATTCACCTCAGCGAATTTGACATTATGTACATAACTCAGAAGGTTGTCACAGGGCAAGCTTTAGCCGACCACCTTGCAGAGAATCCAGTGGATGGGGATTACGAGCCACTTACTACGTGTTTTCCCGATGAAGAAGTATTATTTATTGGAGAAGATATTACAAAATCGTACCTCGGATGGCGATTGTTTTTCGATTGATCAACAAACTTCAAAGGAGTCAGAATTGGGGCAGTCCTGATTTTGGAATCTGGATAACACTATCCAGCATCAGCAAAGATAAGGTTCCCTTGAACTAATAATACGGCTGAATACAAAGCTTGCATCCTTGGGATCAGAATGGAAGTCGACATGAACATCAAAGAGTTTTTAGTCATAAGGGAGTCCGATCTATTAATACACCAAGTCCAAGGGGAATGGTCCACCAAGAATGTCAAGATAGTTCCATACCTGCACTGCGTGAAGAAGCTATGAAAGAAGTTCATGGAGATTGAGTTTAAGCAAGTCCCCAGGATTCAGAACGAGTTCAACAATGCCCTTGAAACCCTATCATCTATGATTCAGCATCCAGAACAAAACTACATCGACCCTATCGAGGTAGAGAACAGGGATCAACATGCCTATTGCGTCCATGTATATGAAGAACCAGATGGTAAACCATGGTATCACGACATTAGGAAATTCCTTGCAACCAGAGAATACTCGTTGAATGCTACTAATGGTCAAAAGCGATCCCTCAAAAGGCTGGCAAACCACTTTTTCCTCAATGGGGAAGTCCTGTACAGGAGGACCCCAGATTTAGGTTTGTTGAGATGTTTAGATGCTTTTGAGGCAACCAGGTTATTGGCGGATATACACACAGGAACGTGCGAACCTTAGATGAATGGGTTCACATTAGCCAAGAAGATCTTGAGAGCTGGATACTTTTGGATGACTATGGAAAGCTACAGTATCTATTACATACAAAAGTGCCACCACTGCCAGATTCACGAGAATTTCATCAAGGTTCTGCCAATTGAGTTAAACATAATGGGTTCACCCTGGCCGTTCGCCGCTTGGGGCATGGACATGATTGGTCCTATAAAGCTTGTCGCATCAAACGGGCATCACTTCATCTTGGTCTCTATTGACTATTTCACTAAATGGGTCGAAGCGTCTACTTATAAGGGTGTCATAAAAAAGGTAGTGGCAGATTTCATCTAGAACAACATTGTCTGCGGATTTGGAATACCAGAGTCCATCATTGACAATGCCGCTAACCTCAATAGCGACTTCATGAGATAAGTTCAGAATCGTCCACCGTAATTCCACAACCTAAAGACCACAAGTGAATGGGACAGTTGAGGCAGCCAACAAGAATATCAAGAGGATTCTACAAAAGATAGTCGGCAGTAACAGACAATGGCACCAGAAACTATCTTTCGCCTTACTAGGTTACCATTCCACCATGAGAACATCCACTGGGGAGACATCGTACATGTTGGTATACGTCGTTGAAGCTGTAATAACCGCAGAGGTTGAAATACCATCTTTAAAGGTCATTCAAGAGGCAAAATTGGATGACGCAGAGTGGATATGGGTTAGATAGGAGCAGCTCATGCTCATCGACGAGAAAAGAATGGATGCAGTATGCCATGGTCAGCTATATCATAATAGGATGGCCAGTGCATTTAACAAGAGAGTGAAGCCTTGCCAGTTCATATTGGGGCAGTTGGTCTTGAAGAAAATCTTTCCCACCAAGAAGAAGCCAAAGGAAAGTTCGCACCAAACTGGCAAGGTCCTTACGTGGTTCACCGAGCACTATCGGGTGGAGCTCTAATCTTGGAAAAAATGGATGGAAGAGTAAACATGAATCCCATCAACTCAGACGCAATCAAGAGATACTTTGTTTGAAGACAAATAGAGTTAGATTTTGCTGCAACAGAACTACGTTCAACCTGACTTCCCACGGAGGGATACGTAGGCAACCCATGTAGGGTTCAGTTTCTCTTCCAATTTTCTTTTGTAATAGAAAAATCAAATATCTCTTTTGTATGTTGCTCGAGAACTACGCCGACTTGATTTCCTTATAAAGGAATACGTAGGCAATCCTCATCGGATTTAGTTGTCTTTTGTCATTGAACTACGTTCTGTCCTGATTCCATTTGGATACGTAGGAAATCTTAGTTGGACTCCCATTTCAATTCTTAAACTCATCATTTTGCATCTGTTGTAATCAAACTACGTCTTGACCTGATTCCATTTAGATACGTAGGCTGCCTGAGTCAGGCTCGGTCATCTTTATCATATTTTATCATAATCCACAGACTACGTTCCGACCTGATTCTGTGTTGGATACGTAGGCAACCTAAAAGGGTTCGATCACAACCTTAGGAAAACCTTTGTAATATATTGGTTCGAATTAGGATGCAGTCGCAACAGCAAGCAGCCGCGTTGTCAGAAGCATCGCGGAAGATTGACATCAATAGGATGAAGTTTTCAAGAGGAAACATTCGTGTGTGGAGAACCTATTGTGACATTTCATAATCCAGAACAACGAAATTTGTCTTAAAAACAAAGTATTATTAAAATGTTTTCTAAAAAAAATATCGTAATTTGTTCCACCTGCCGAACTTCACGGCACAACCATATTAGAGGCTGGGGCAAACCAACACTGTGGTCGACACAAACCAACTTCCCCGCCCCTACGAAGAATTTCTCTTTGAGTGCAGGGTAAACAGGGAGCAAGGAAGCACTATGACCACATTGGGGCAAATGACGAATACGCCACTTGCCTAAGATTATCTCTCTTTCTCATTTACTTGAATTTTTCTAGTGAAGATAAGGCTAATCCATGAATCCTTTACAGGTACCTCGGAGCCAGACTATTATACGGGAAAACATGTACATAGCAAACCGCCTGCTTAAACAATCGAAGCACCTTGTACAAAATGGATCGTTGGTGTAATGACCCGACCGATCGTTTTGAGAATTTGCACTTCTCTTGGTAGTTCGGGGGCATGAGTAGCTCCGTATGATGTATTATGACTTGTGTGTATCGTCATTTTTAGTTTTCATATTATTCAGAATTGATTTGGAAGAATGATTCTCAACTAGGAAGCTTTAAATTGGAAGAGTTGACCAAGTTTGACTTTTAGTATTTGACCTCGGATTGGATTTTTGATGATTCTGTTAGCTCCGTTGGGTATTTTGGACTTAGGAGCACGTCCAGATTGTGATTTGGAGGTCCTTGGTTGAATTTGGCTTGAAATGACGAAAGTTGGATTTTTGGAAAGTTTGACCGGGAGTGGACTTTTTGATATCGGATTCGGATTGTGGTTCTTGGAATTGGAATAGCTTTGTTATGTCATTTGGGACTTGTGTGCAAAATTTGGATTCATTCCGGATTGATTTGCTATGTTTCGGCACGAGTTTTGGAAGTTGAAAAGTTCAAAGTTCATCAAGTTTGAATTGAGGTGTGATTCATCGTTTTGATGTTGTTAGGTGTGATTTGAGGCCTTGAGTAGGTCCGTGCTATGTTATGGGACTTGTCGGTATATTTAGACGAGGTCCCGAGTGGCTCGGGTGAGTTTCAGGCGAGGTTCGGATCATTTTTATTTCATGTTGAATTGCTGAGGCTGCAGGTTGTGGCGTGATCGCACCTGCGGAGTTATGGGCGCAGGTGCGGAGCCACAAAAGCGGTAGTGTCATTGCAGAAGCGTGAAGGGGAGCTCGGCGTAAGGATCGTAGGTGCGGGTGCTTCGGCGCACCTACACAACCGCAGATGCGGATCACTGGGTGCAGGAGCGTGGTCGCAGAACCGGTAACGGATCGTAGAAGCGGTGATGGCTATTCAGGGATTTCTTGGAAGCGAAATTTGTTTCGCAGAAGCGGAGGTCGCAGTTAGCCGCATATGCGAAAATGTTTGGCAGAAGCTATAAAAATCAAAATTTTGGTTCTTTCTTCATATTTTGAGATGTGGGACTCGGATTGAGGAAATTTTTGGAGAAATTTTCATCACAAGGATTGGGGTAAGTGTTCTACACCTGGTTTTCATCTTATTTCATGAATCTATCTTCATTTTTGGCAATTGGTTGATGAATGTTAAAGAGAAATTGGGGGTTTTAGCCTAAAGTTTTATAATGTGAACTTTTGAGTTTTGAACATCGATACAGAGTCGGATTTGAGTGAAACTAGTATTGTTGGACTTGTACGGGTTTTGGATTTTTGTTAGTTTTTTTAATTTCCGATAGGGGTGTGCATTCGAATCGGTTTATCAATAGATCGAATCGATTATTTGTTATCGGTTTATCGATTTATCGATTTCGATTTCGAAATTTTCCTTATCGAGTTATCGATTTCGATTTCGATTTTGTCCTCTTCGGTTATCGGTTTATCGATAAACCGATAAGATATACTAAAAAGACAAATATACCCTTATTCTATAATACCCTTTCCTTTACTCTAAGTCCCTAACCCTATTATAAGGTTAGCAAGAACTTTCTTTCATTTTTCATTATTCCATTTTTGTTGTATTCGTTGAACTGTTTGGAGGTTCATTTTTGCTATGATCATTGAATATTCAATATATAATCATTTTACAAATAGAAACAAGAGATGAACATTAGAGATCTTTTTTTTTTTCTGTGAGAAAACATTAGAGATCTGGACTGCTGATACATGAAATCATATGCTTTCATCAGGGTATTGTAAAAAAGCCGAGGAAAAAGGTTTAAACTCCGGTAACTATTCTTAAAATTTTAATTATAGATTTCGAACTTCATGAATTGTTCTTGAAATTTGAACTTCAGAAACGTCTAAATTCCAGTAGTCGTTCCTAGACGTAGGAGTATTCTTATCCAACTTTTATCTGTGCATTAAAGAGTGACTTTTCTCTATTACATTTCAAATAACGGCTAAACTCTAATTACCGATTCAACAGCTAGCCACCACATGAAAAAATTTTCTTGCAATTATCTCCCTTTTTTACTATTCATGTGATGATGTTAGTAGTAATATTTATCTTTCTCGTAGTATACACATCTCATACCAAGAATATTGACTAGATATTTACTTCTTGTTTTCACGGTAAAGTTGCTTCCAGACACTTATCGATAAACTTGTTGCATGTGCTTGTTGACACAATTTTTATGTTATAAACGGTGTTCGTCTTATTTTAGCTTCTTTTTGTCCATATTAGTTAGGCATGTTTATAGCGATATACATTTTGTGGAATCCCGCAAATTTACTTATTGGTGTAATCGATAAGCCCCAAAAATCGATAAATCGAAATCGAAAAAATCGAAACCTTATTGAAACGATAACGATAAGCATATGTACAAATCGATAATCGATAAGTAATTATCGATAAGGATCAAAATCGAATCGATAAATCGAATGCACACCCCTAGGTTCCGAGGTGCGGACCCGGGTTGGACTTTTTTGATGATTTTGGGCTTTTGATTAAAGATTCAACATTTATCGATGGGTTTGTTTCTTTTGCCATTATTTGATATATTTGAGTTGCTTTTGGCTAGTGTTGAGCCGTTCGGAGGTCGGTACACGCGAGATGGCTTTTTTGGAGCATCACTTGACTTGCTCGATATTGGAATTGGCTTGTTCGAGGTAAGTAACACCTCTAAACTTGATGATGAGGGTATGAAACCCCGAATCGCATGCTATATGATTGGTGTTGAGATGACGCACATGCTAGGTGATGGGCGTGTGGGCGTGCACCATGTGAATTGTGACTCCGTTATTTCTGTGGGACTGTGTAGTTACTTGATCTTACTTGTAACCATGAAATTTCTACGTACTTGAGCTATTGAGCTATGATCCATGTTAGAAACCATGTCTAGGATACATGCTTATCCTGTTGGGACCCACTGAGGTCATTTCTGCTGTTGAGTTATCTGCTTTCATTGCTTTATATACTCAGTCATACGCATTCATATACATATCATATCTCAGTCTATGTTACCATTTATTGACACAACATATCATTATTTTGGGCTAGTTTCATGGCATTGTGATCCCGAGAGACTAGAGAGACTGATGACTGAGTGAGGCCGAGGGCCTGATTAGGAGTGATATTATGGGATCGGGCTGCACGTCGCAACGGTTATGCTGATTTATGATAGCGCTTGGGCTCAAGAAGCCCCTCTTGAGTCTACACATACCCCCAGTGAGCGCGGTTGATTATATTGAGGGTTGGATCTTCCCCTCGGGCTGGATTTGGCCCTACTCAATACTGAGTGACTGATGGTCAGTTGATGTATATAATCCGGGATGAATCTTCCCTGGGCCGGATTGGCCATATAGAGTACTGAGTGATTGAGCATGATGAGTGGAAAGTGTGAGACACTGAGATTGAGTGCTCTGAGAGTGTGAGTACATGAGTTCATCTCTGAGATACATTGCATTGACATGCACATATGACATACATGCATAGAAATGCATTTTCCTCATACAGCGGCAGTATAGTCTTTCGTTTCTTAGTTGTTTCTTCTATCTGTGTTATGGCAGGGTTTTGAACTTGCATTCTTGTTTTGCAGGCCAACTTCCTTGCTATAGAGGGACTTCAAAGGTTGATTCGTGATAAGGAGGAACTTACCTCCGAGCGGGATCAACTTTTGGCCGAGCGGGACCAAACTGCTGCTCGCCTTTTGAACTAGATGCTCGAGTTGTCGAGGCTGTTGAATTGGAGGCTCAGTTGTATCAAAGTGAGCAAGAAATGGTGACTCTTAGCCAGGAGGTCGCCCCATTAAGGGCACAATTCGAAGAAACCAAGGCCAAATGGGTTGAGGTCCATAATGTCGTTCTTGCCGCTTTTGATTGCAAGGCTGCCACTGTAGAAAGGCTGAATAATTTGGAGGCAGCCTTAGCCTCCAAAACTGAAGAAGTTACTGCTGCCAAGGCGAAGTATTCTCGGTTGGAGGAGTTGAATAAGAGGACCCTCGAGCATAATAGGGTATATACCTCCATTGTTCATAAGCTCGATGTCAGCCTCCGGTCCATTAGATCTGCGCGGGAAAATCTTTCTGCCGAGGTCGACCAACTTAAAGAAGAACTCAAGTGCCGATCGGCATCTCTTGTTGTTGAATAAACATATGCTATGTACAGCATGAGGAGAAAACATTGGAAGAGTCTAAAGCGAATGTCATTCATTTTGATGCCGAAATTTCTAAGGCCCGTGAGCTAGAGTCAACTGCGAAAAGGGGACTTTCGGCCCGGCCTGATGCTACCGATTCTTCTGGTTCCGGTTCTGAATTCTTGGGAACTGAAGAAGAAGAAGGAGGTGATGATGCCGAAGGCGAAAATGATGAGCCGGTGACGGATCCATCCACTTCTCCTGGGGGCACAGATGTTTCTCTTCCTCTGGGTCCCTGAGATGCTGTAGCTTAGTTTTATTTTCTTTTCTTTTCCATACTTTTGTATCAATGCTACTTTTTTGTGAATAGAAGCACTTTTTCACTTAAGTATTGTGCGAATTTTTCTGTTTGCATACTTTCTATATGAGTGTTTGTGCAACTCTCTGCATACTTTTCGTTTAAGTATTTGCGCAAGTTTGCTTTTTGCATCTTTTTTTGTTTAAGTATTTGCGCAAGTTTTACTGTTTGCTTCTAATCATGCAAGGCTTCGGGTGTATTTTCTCCCGAAAGCATTTGGATTCCGGGCATATGTTCTTCCGAAATCAACCCTTTAACGTAGGGGTTTTCATAAGAGAGGGCCCTCTTATGTTTACGGTGCTCTTAAAGAGGATGTCTCCTGTTCATTACGGCACTAGCATTTGAAGTACATGTTTGACTTTCAAATGATAAAATCAATTCATCGTTCAGACAAGAAACAAGATAGCAATAAAAGGATTTTTCTTTATTCCTTCCATTTTCAAAAGTACATAAGCATTCATTGTGCTAAAAAGAAATTGCCATTTCTTGTGGCAAACTTGTACAACTTTTTTCTACGAGGTTGGCCACGCAGTCCCCGGTCCTAATGATAGAACTATGTTTTCGAGTTTCGTATTCCGGTCGAAGTGGCAGTCGTTGTTGTCGTATCCTCATATCATCCACCCCCCTCCCCCGGTATTCAGATGCGAAGAATGCGAATTTGAATATTGGAAGTTTTACACCTTCGAGGATTAAACTAGTGAATTGCTATATAATCTTGAGTTTGGTAACAAACTTCGCTTCCCCTTAGTAATTTATGCTATCGAGCCAAAGATTATCTAACAATCCCCCAGTGGCTTGCACTTATGAGGGGTCGGATAATCTCTGTTCGATAGCAAACTTAACTTCCCGGTAGGAATTTTGCTATCAAGTAAAAGACTATCCAACCACACAGCGGTGGTTCTTTGCTTGTGTGCCTTGTCATAAAGGTCTTATTGCTGCTGCCGATGCTTCCTTTGTAGTATGCTTTCCGTTGGTGCCTCGTTAAAAACCTTTCCAGAAAAACCCAATTGAGACAACAACTGGACGAAGGGAAAAAGAGTGCAGCACATACTTTCAGTATAGGTGATGTTCATTAGCAATAGTATCTCTTGAGGTGTGCCACGTTCCGGTTGCTTGGCTGTGCCACGTTCCGGTTGCTTCGCAACTTTCTCCATCTTGATTCTCTAACTTGTATGATCCTTTCCCGGTCACAGCTGAAACCCGGTAGCGGCCTTCCTATGTTGGACCTAGCTTTCTTGCATTGAGCTCCCCGGTGTTCTGAGTTACTTTCCTTAAAATAAAATCTCCCACTTTGAAATGACGGAGGTTGTCTCTTCGATTGTAATATCTTTCTATTCTCTATTTTTGGGCTGCCATACTTATATGCGCCAAGTCCCTGCGTTCATCGAGCAACTCCAAATTTACCATTATTGCTTCATTGTATGTTTCTTCATTTTCCCCGAAATATCTCAAGGTATGCTCCCCCACTTCCACCGGGATAAGGGCTTCTGCTCCGTACACCAGGGAGAAAGGAGTCTCTCCCGTGCTTGATTTGGCCATTGTTTGGTACACCCATCATAGACCTGGCAGTTCTTTGGGCCATTTACCTTTAGCTTTTTCCAATCTCTTTTTGATATTTTATATAATCACTTTGTTCATCGAATCTGCTTGACCATTTGCGCTCGGATGATAGGGTAAAGATGTGAGCCTTTTTATTTTCAAGTCTTCAAGGAACTTTTTGACCTTTGCGCCTATAAATTGTAGCCGGTTGTCGCATGCTATCTCTTTGGGTATCCCAAATATGCAAATTATGTTCTCCCACAAGAAATCTACCACTTCACGTTCAGCAATCTTCCGATAAGGACCTGCATCAACCCACTTAGAAAAATAGTTAGTTACAATAAAAAGAAATCTTACCTTACCGGGGGCCGACGGTAGTGGTCCGATGATATCCATTCCCCACTTCATAAATGGCCACGGTGACAAACCTTAGTGCAATGGCTCTGCCGGCTGATGTACCAACGGTGTGTAGCGTTGACATTTATCACATTTTTGAACATAAGCTTTGGCGTCTTGTTCCATCCGGGGCCAATAGTATCCTGCCCTACTCAATTTTAATACTAAGGAATCTGCACATGAACTATTTCTGGAGATCCCTTTGTGGACTTCTCGCATAACATAATTAGCTTCAGAGGCTCCCAAACATCGGGACAACGGGCCTTGGAAACATTTTCTGTACAGTTGAACTCCTTTGAAACTATATCGCGCTACCTTAGTGCGTAGCGCCTAGGATGCCTCGGGATCTTCAGGCAACCTTCTATGCTCAAGATAATCAATGATCTCATTCCTCTAGTCCCATACCAAATAAGTGTTTTTCCCCCGCAGTAGTTATCTGCGTCCAGCATCGAGTGCATAAGCTGTATGACCATACCGGAATCTGATCATTGCCTTTCAGTAGATGAGCCAAGGTTAGCTAGTGTGTCCACTTCCGCATTCTCTTCCCTAAGGATATGCATAATTGACCACTCCCGGAACCGAGCAAGCAGAGCCTGAACCTTCACTATGTATTGTTGCATGCGTTCCTCTTTGGCTTCGAAGATCCCGTACACCTAATTTACCACCAAATAGGAGTTACATTTGATTTCTATGACCTCTGAGTCCAGTCCCCGGGCCAATCCAAGTCCTACAATTAAAGATTCATACTCCGTCTCATTGTTAGTTAAGGGACAGTTCTTATGGCCTGCTTTAGGGTTTCTCCCAAGGGCGTGGTGAACAAGGTCCAAACTCCTGATGTCGATTCCGACACCATTACTGCTTCTTTCGTAGCCAGAGGTAAAAGTCTGGGACTGAAATCTGCCATAAAGTGGGCCAAAACCTGTAACTTAGTTTCAGTCTTGGGTTTATATTCTATGTAAAATTTACTCATTTTGACGGCCCACTTGACCAGCCTACCCAAAATTTCAGGTTTATAAAGGATATTCCGCATGGGAAAAGTCGTCTACACAACTACCGGGTTACATTGGAAATAAGGCCTTAGCTTTCGGGCAACGACTACGAGGGCTAAGAACATCATTTCCATATGCGGGTAGCGTGTTTCTGCTCCCATTAAAGTTTTAATAATGTAACAAATAGGTGATTGTGTACCTTCGTCCTCACGAACTAAAACAGCACTTACCACTACCTCCGAGAAAGTAACAACGCGATCGTTGAGCTCTAGCATGTCGACCGGCGGTTTGAGGCCTTGAGTAGCTTCACTTCAGATATTATAACTTGTACGTGTGGTCGGAATCGAGTTTTGGGAAGTTTAGAGTTGATTCGGATGGAAAATTCTAATTTTGGAAGCTTTAAGTTGGAAGAATTGACTAAGGTTTGACTTTTGAGTAAATGACCTTGGAATTGGCACTTTGAAGGTTTAAGAATTTCTTAAGTTTGGTTTGTAGTGGACTTTGGTATTATCGATGTCTGTTTGAGGTTCTCAGCTTAAAATAGGTTTGTATCATGATTTGTGACTTGTACGTAATGTTTGGCGCCATTCCGAGTTGTTTTGATATGATTCGGACGCTTTCGTCGAAGTTTGGAAGTTTGAAAGTTGAAAGAAAGATTTTGATCGTCGATTCATGATTTTGATGTTATTTTGTGGCATTTTGAGCCATTGGATAAGTTTGTATGAGGTATTGGGACTTGTTGGTGTGATTGGACGGGGTCTCGGGGGCCTCTGGTGTGATTCGGGGTGGTTTCAGACCAAGTTTGGATATTTTGATGCTACTGGTTACTGGTGCTGGTGCTGGTGTCGTGCTTCGCGATCACGAGTGGGCTTTTTTGGATAGTTGGGAAATGTTTATCGCGATTGCGACAAGGAGGTCGCGAATGCAGAGGAGGCGCTGTGTTACCCTTCACTAACGTGACAGGATGTCGCGAACGTGTAGAAGGACGGGGAGCTGGGGGATTTGGAGCCGTTAAGCCTTCGCGAACGCGGAGCTTTTACCGCGAACATCTCTTTTGGCAGCTCAATCCTCACGGTAATAATTATGCCAATGAAAGCAAAAGGATCTGAAGGCATTGCGAACGTGTCGTAAGTGACGGTAACGTGGAGAGGAATTTTGGAGGAGTGATTTTAAGCCTTCACGATCGCGAAGATGCTCCCATGATCGCGATGAAGGATGGTCCTGGACAAAATGGTTTTAAGTCGGGGCTTTTGCCCTTTTCACCCATTTTTCACTTGGTTGGGCGACTTTTCTTGAAGAGGAGATTTTTGTCATCCATTGTGAGTTAAGCTATTCCCACCTATTGTGAGTTAAATACCTGAGTTATATACGGATTTATACATGAAAAATTATGAAAATTATGGGATTTTGAAGAAACCTAGAAATTTGGTATTTCTTGATTTTGACCACAAAATTGGATATGGAATTGGGAATAAATCATATATTTGAGTTCGTAATGTTATGGGTAAAGTTTATCTTCAAAAATTTTTTTGTATCCGGACACGTGGGCCTGAGTGTTGACTTTATTGACTTTTCGAGCGAGGTTGGAAATTATAATAAATTCATTAATTATAAGCATTGGAGTATATTTTGATTTATTTTCACATTGTTTGACTAGTTTCAGATCATTTGGCTTTGAATTGAAGACTTAGAGAGGCATTGGATCCGTTTATGGAACTTCTGAGTGAGGTAAGTCTCCTGTCTAACCCTATGAGGGGAAATTTATCCCGTAGGTGTTATATTCTTATGTGCTACATGTTGTGGTAGCTACGCACATATGAGGTGATGGGTGTCCGAGCGTATGCTGGAATTCCTAATTATGTCCGGGTAGACTTAGGTTCACGCCATGCTGTAAGTGTACTATCTGAGTTATCTTTGCTCGTTTAATTCCTTATTTCGCGTTACGACTTGAGACTAGACTTGCATACGGAGATAGACTCACTATTTTAGAGATGTGATGAGCTACTTGATAATCCGCGAAATAATTTGTGCTTCCCTTATGAATTTCTCCTGCATTGTGCATACTCATTGCAATTTTTTTCCTAAAAACTCATAACTCACATGTTTATTCGTGAGTGGGGTCAAGGATCCGTTAAAGCTTCTTATTCTAATGGGATCAGGTCGTTCGCCTCGACACGATTATGTACCACACTCTTATGGGAGCGGGCTGTTCGCCTCGGAGTATAATATATGCATCTATGATTCGTGTCGTTCGACCCTCGGCAGTGCACACATTGTGATGGGATCGGGCCGTCCGCCGCGTCATTTCTATAAAACACTCTCGTGGATCAGGTCGTTCTCCTCGGCAGCGTCATGCGTAATATTTGGCAAGAAACCAGAACACCTATGTGGTTTTTTTTTTGAGTTGAGTAGTGATAACCTATCTGGTGTGGTCCATTCTATATATACTCTGGTTAATGAGGTAACTGCTTAGTGAGAGCTTGAGTTTACCGTTCAGAGGAGGATTGTACCTCGTATTTATATTTGTTCATACCGTTTATCTGCTCTGCCCATATTTGTTTACTTCTTACTGTATCTGTCTTATTGGATCACTAGTAAGTATCGATGTCGACCCCTCGTCACTACCTCTTTCGGGTTAGGCTAGATACTTACTAGGTATGCATTGATTTACGTACTCATGCTACACTTACTGCACTTATTGTGCAGGTATATATATCTTTCTGGTGGTCCTTTGGGTGCAGAGGCGCAGCTATCGCGGCGACTTTATGGTGAGCTGCATTCTATTTTATGATTCGCAACATACAGAGTCTCCATCAGAGTTATTTATATTCTCCTGTCTAACTTGTATTCCAGAAGGATGTTGTATTATTATTGTACTCCTTAGTAGATGCTCGTGGATTTGTGACACCGGGTTTTGGGGGTTCCTACGGTTGTTCGTCATTGTAGTTCACGTAATTATTATCATTTCACCTTGAAATTTATATTTTATACAGGAATTGGAAAATAAGATCACGGGTTTTCCACGAGTACCAGTTTTTATACTATTTAATTAATGGGAATTATGATTTTAGAGTAATAAAAATGAGTAATTAATTTGATCAATCATTGTTGGTTTGCCTGATGGCGGCGTTAGGCGCCATCACGACCAATAGTGGATTTTGTGTCGTGACAGCTTGGTATCAAAGCTCTAGGTTCACTTTGGTCTCACGAGTCATGAGCAAGTCTAGTAGAATCTTGCGGATTGGTACGGAGACGTCTATATTTATCTTCGAGAGGCTACAGGGCTGTTAGGAGCACTTCTCTTCTTGATTCCTCATCGTGCGATTTGATTCCTTTGAGTTATGCCTTTATTTCCTTCCTACTTAATCTTATGCGACGTGAAGCGCTTGTTATAGATTGGGTATCGAGGAGTTGTAGTGGTACTGGAGATGTGGTGCAGGATGTTTTTCCTTGCATATTCGGGAAGGCCTTGCGGAAGGATATTCTGTCGTTTCGGCTCAGTATCTGTATTTCCTATGGTTTTGAGGCTATGCACAGATTGCTATAATGTTCATGTGTTGTTATTGCACAATGTTGGTGTTATAGTAGGGTGCTTGTTTACGTGTCAAGGCAGTGAGTGACTCAAAAGGAGGATTTCTTAGTGCATGGTTTAGAGGTTCGGCATTGAATTCCAACGGAGGAAAAACAATCGGACTATAGATGTTTATGTTTTGGCTGATGGAGTAACTAGACTTGATATTTTCGAGCGTGGTGGAATTTTCATTTTTGATGTGGTGTCATAGTCCGTATTTGAACTCATTAAGGTGTGCCGGTGTTATGGTGTTCTTTAATTTTCCTTCAGGGTAGGGTGTTGTTAAATGGTGCTTGAGAAGCGGTTGTCAGAGATGGCGGTGTGTAGCGATTTCAGAATCGGATCGGTGTTTCTAATGTTGATGGCTCAAGAAAGATGATCTTTGAGGAGGCTTAGGGTTGGTAGCAGTTTATCAGTTCAGGTGCTACAGAGATGGATTTCAATTTGAGGCGGCCATTGGGCAGCGAAGGTTGAGGAAGGACATGGTGGGAGGTGTCTTGCGGTGATTGAATTGCTAGCAGGTCAAGAATGAAAAGTAGAGGTTGAGAAGTTGCTTAAAGGAGATGGTATAACCGAAGTGGGAGTGGCGGAGTAGCATATGGATTTTATGGTAGGATAACCACATGCCTTGGGAAAAGTTTAGAGCGATTTGGGGGTCATGGTGGACAGTGCTAGGTCTATGGATTTTATTTGGAATGGTGGTTACTGTGTCGAGTAAGGTTGAATGTGACAAAAAGAAGTTTGCTTGGAGTGTTTAGGGGTGTAAGAGCATGATTATCATTATGGGATACGACGTGACTTCGAGTTTGGAATGTATTGTCAGACTTTCAGTTGATGTCAATGGGGAATGAACAAACTTGTACAGCCGGTAGATGAGCATGGGCTCAAGAGGGTTTACTGATTTTGTGGTAGTTGTTCCCAGTGCAGCATCATTAAAAGATGTCGGTATAGAATTCCACAGGTGGGTTATCTCCTGTGAGAAGGTTAGCGGTTACGTGATTTTGATGAAGTTTCTACGAAGAGTTCTATTTACTATCCGGCAGAACGTCGAATATGCAATTGTGGATAATAATTCAAAATGTTCATGAAAAATTAAGTGGGTTGACGGTGTGAGATCATGGTAATTGAGAAGGAGGAATCTTTATTGGTTCTACATTTATGTGATGGTAGCGTAAAGCTAAGTGAGGGAGTCCACCGTCTATGCTTGGATCGTGTGGTTGTCTGCTTGTGCAATTTCTTGTTATCGATGCATTGGTGGATCATTTACGACTAAGAAAAGAAAACATCAGAGGTAATTCAAGCAAAGAATTTGATGAATGTGTGCTATATTTCACCTTATCGATTCATGTGCAGGTTTTGGGAAGACTCAGAGTTCATGTTTCTTGTTGATGTGATGTACAAGGAAAATAATTCATCTGGTCGCTCTTCGGGAGCATTCATGTATGAACAGAGCTTGGAGCTTGACTATACTCGGGACCAGGTCATAGTGGGTGACTCTCAATAGTGGTTCTAATGGGTTCAAGGATGTAAGCGTGGTGATTAAGGATTTTGGGTCCATTGTGTGGTTAAGGATCGAGTTTTTGCAGTGGGTATTGATACAATGTGATCTCGTGATTTGGGTCACTCGGGATGAGTGTTGATCGAGTCTCGTTATGTTTTTGACTTGAGCTATTATTATTTGTAAGGCAAGTCAAGAGCAAATTAGATGAAGTTGGGTCAGTTGGTAATGGTTTGAATCGGCATGATTGTGGCAATGATCAGTTCCTTTGGGCGTTAAGTTATACAGGTGGTTTGTGGTGGTACATGCGGGCTTGACATCCACCATAATTTGATTGATTTGGGAGGTATTTGATTCTAATGGCCTTGTTATGTGTACATGGACACCGAAAGAGTTATGACAATTTAGACCACGACTTGAGGTTTGTATTTTCTGCGGTTATGGGGATTCAGTTGCGTGTTGCAATGGTTCTTCTGAAATGAGTTTAGTGAACAGTTCCTATCCGATGAAGTATTTATTCTACTAGTAGTTCAGGGGTTATGATGAATTCTTGTACTCTCGTGTAGCGGCATGATAAGTGCGCTGAGCGGCATGGGAATTGGGAATTGAGGATCAAGGTTGCGGTTTGGTGTTGACAAGAATGTCACGAGCTCGGATGAGTAGGGAAGAATTCAGATGTTCATAGTAAGCTGGCATTCTCTTTAGTATCGCCTAAGAACGGTGTCCTGTGTAAAGGGCTTCGTGTTTAGATTTACGGATTCTTGATTTGCCTTACAGGATTAGTACGGTTGGTGGTATGGAGGAGCAGACTTTGCTACTTGGTGTGGAAGGTCGTAGGAGCGTATCCTACGGGGAAATTGGTATAAGTGTGACATGTTAGTCACTTGATTGTTAAGGATTGAAACCAAGTATGGGGATTTTGGTATTGTTTCTAATATGAGAGCATATGCTTGAAGGGCGCTCTGTTCATTTGGTTGTGGACTGTGGAAGTTGTTCTGGATTAAACGGTTGCTCGTGTGTGTCATAAATAGGGCCATTGTGGATCCTTGAAAGGTTATTGGCCAGTATGGTATGATCATAATCGGTTTGAGGTCCGTTGGTGGCTCTAATATGAATGTGTGCTCTACGTCAAGTCAGATGTGTTCAATCAACATAGCATTGATTACAGAGGAGTCGTCGGGCATTGGATGTTATTGCCATCGTCAGCTATTCCATGTAATACTCTATTGTGCCATGTGGGTTGTGAGACGGCTTGATTATTCTCACATGTGTTAAGGTCCCGTGTATCTTGTGGTGTTATATGATCAGGATGGCTCTCGAGATGCGGGTGATTTATCGCACCTTAGTTGTGCTTGGGTTTTGTAGCGTATGGAGCTATCCGTCTCCTTAGGGTTGTATTTTTGCACTTGGCGTGCTTGTGTTCGATATTCGGTATTTTGAAGGTATAATCATTATGGTTGGGTATTTCCTTATTTATTGTTATGTGTGGATCGGGTGGAACGCCGCCACGGGTATGTTGTTTGGATCAGTTTGCACGCCACAACAGTATCGTGTGTGTATCGGGTTGCACACCGCAACAGTAAGATTTTGAGTACGATTCCCTATATCCATGCTTCTGTATTTTGTTTCTCATTTCTCGAGAAGGGTTTATAGCATCTGTTCGATCGTTTTATTCGTTACGCGGGCTGGGTAGTTCTTTTCCAGAGTTCGTTCTTCCTTATGTGTCTTATTCAAGTCGTACCTTGTTGGAGCATTGATGGCATCATATGAGATTTTGGTCAGTGTTTGAGGTGGCTCATTGCCGAAGTAGCTTGTACTGGGTGAGACGAGGTTATTGGTCCTGAGATTAGTGCGATTGGATTCATGTAGGGAATATTCAAGAGAAATATCGTTATTCAGTTCAAAATGAGGTAACGGTTCTTGCCAGGTGGGAAGACTGCATGATTTATTGATTTGGCAGGTGATTAGGAATTTATACATATCTCTTTCATTGTGGCAGCATTGCAAGATTGGGGACACGGTTTATATGTGCGATGGTGTGTATTGCGGGCATCGAATTCGTTAAATTGCAGCTATTGTGGTCGAAGGATGTTATTACGGGAAAACGACCTAAGTGGCGCGGTGTGTGATCCCAGTATGGGTGCCTGATCATGTTTTGGTATTGTGTATAGTGATTGATGCGGTGTTCGTATAGAATCAGGTCTTGTAGAGAACTTCCAAAGTTGGAATTTGGCTCTGAGGCTTATTGACTAAATAAAAGGGAGGATCTTCAGCCTGGCTCGAGCTAATGTGCTCAACTGGATTGTGGTGGCACGGGTAGATGCACGAGGTGTTAAACAGTGATTTTGGACACCTCCGGAGCAGTTCTTGGCACGTTCGTGGACGAACGTATGTTTATGTAGGGAGAATGTGATGACCCAACCTGTCATTTTGAGCTCTAGTGCGTCGTCCGGCAGTTTGAGGCATTGAGTAGCTTCACTTCAGGTATTATGACTTGTACGTGTGGTCGGAATCGAATTTTGGGAAGTTCAGAGTTGATTCAGATGGAAAATTCTAATTTTAGAAGTTTTAAGTTGGAAGAATTGACTAAGATTTGACTTTTGAGTAAACGGCCTCGGAATATGGATTTATAGGTTCCAATAGGTTCGTATGATGATTTGTACTTGGGCGTATGTTCGGGTCGAGTATGGGGTGGTCCGGGAGAATTCCGGCGCTTATTATGGAAAGTTGGCATTTTGAAGGTTTAAGAATTTCTTAAGTTTGGTTTGAAGTGGACTTTGGTGTTATCGATGTCTGTTTGAGGTTCCGAGCCTTGGAATAGGTTTGTACCGTGATTTTTGACTTGTACATAAAGTTTGGCATCATTCCGGAATGTTTTGATATGATTCGGACGCGTTCGTCGAAGTTTGCAAGTTTGAAAGTTGAAAGAAAGATTTAGATCCTCGATTCATGATTTTGATGTTATTTGTGGCATTTTGAGCCTTGGGATAAGTTTGTATAAGGTATTGGGACTTGTTGGTGTGAATGGACGAGGTCCCGGGGGCCTCGGATGTTATTCGGGGTGGTTTCGAACCAAGTTTAGATGTTTTGATACTGTTGGTTTCTAGTGTCAGTGTCGTGCTTCGCGATTCCGAGTGGAGTTAAGCGATCGTGAAGAAAGATTTTTGGACGGTTGGGAAATGTTCATCGCGAACCCGACAAAGAGTTCGCGAATGCGGAAAAGGCGCTGGGTTACCCTTCGCGAATGCGACAGGGAGTCGCGAACGCGTTGAAGGATAGGGAGCTGGGCACCTAGAGCCATCAAACCTTCGCAAACATGGATCTTTTACCGCGAACGCGGAGTAGTAGGATATGAAGGCATCACGAACACGGCGTAGGTGATGCGAACGAGAAGAGGAATTTTGGAGGCGGTGATTTTAATCCTTCGCGATCGCGAAGATGCTCCCGCGATCGCGACGAAGGACGGGCCTGGGCAGAATGGTTTTAAGTCGGGGTTTTTGCCCATTTCACCAATTTTTCACTTGGTTGGGCGACTTTTGGGGTTTTAGAAGAGGAGATTTTTGTCATCTATTGTGAGGTAAGATATTCGCACCTTTTGTGAGTTAAATACATGAGTTATATACGGATTTAAACATGAAAATTTATGGAAATTGTGGGATTTTGAAAGAAACTTAGAAATTTGGTATTTTTGGATTTTGACCACGAAATTGGACATGGAATTTGGAATAAATCATATATTTGAGCCCGAGGGTTGACTTTATTGACTTTTCTAGCGAGGTTGGGAATTGTTATAAATTGATTAAATATAAGCATTGGAGTATATTTTGATTGATTTGCACATTGTTTGACTAGTTTCGGATCGTTTGGCTTTGAATTGAAGAGTTGGAGAGGCATTGGAGCCGGTTATTGAACTTCGAAGCGAGGTAAGTCTCCTGTCTAATCCTTTGAGGGGGAATTTACCCTGTAGGTGTTATATTCTTATGTGCTACATGTTGTGGGAGCTACGCACGTATGAGGTGACGAGTGTCCGTGCGTATGCTGGAATTACCTATTATGTCCGGGTAGACTTAGGTTCACGCCATGTTGTAATTGTACTATTTGAGTTATCTTTGTTTGTTTAATTCCTTATTTCGCGTTATGACTTGAGACAAGACTTGCATAGGGAGATAGACTCGCTATTTTAGAGATGTGACGAGCTACTTGATAATCCGCAGAATTTGTGCTTCCCTTATGAATTTTTCTTGCATTATGCGTACTCATTGCAAGGTTTTTCCTTAAAATTCATAACTCACACGTTTATTCGTGAGGGCGTCAAGGACCCGTTAAAGCTTCTTATTCTAATAGGATCGGGTCGTTCGCCTTGGCAGGATTATGTATCACACTCTTATAGGAGTGGGCCGTTCGCCTCGGCAGTATAATAGATACATCAATGGTTCGAGCCATTCGACCCTCGACAGTGCACACGTTACCATGGGATCCGACCGTCCGCTGCGGCATTTCTATAGAACACTCTTGGGGATCGGGCCGTTCGCCTCGGCAGCGTCGTGCGTAATATTTTGCAATAAACGAGCACATCCATGTGTTTTTTTCCTGAGTTGAGTTGTGATGACCCATCGGGTGAGGTCCGTTCTATATATACTCCGGTTGAGGAGTGTCACACCTCCCTTTTTACGCTACACCGGTGAGGGTGCAAAGGAGTTTTTCCAATTAAAGGACAGTCGGAACGGGATTTATTACTAATATTCAGAGTCGCCACTTGGGAGATTAATGGTGTCCCAAGTCACCGTTTGAATCCCGATCCGAGGAAATTATGACTCTGTTAATAGTCCGCGAACCAGAACTCCGAGTAAGGAATTCTGTTAACCCGGGAGAAGGTGTTAGGCATTCCCAGATTCCGTGGTTCTAGCACGGTCGCTCAACTGTTGTATTTGCTTTTATCTGATTTTAAAACATGTTTTAACCTATGTGCCTTTTATTTTTAACCGCTTTTATTTTATGTCTTCTTAATGAGAATTGCAACGTCGTGAAAATGTATCTCGAACCACGTCACACCAGTGCACCCGTGGCTTTTGACACATTTCGACTTCGTTGAGATTTAGATTTGGGTCACATAAATGTGCACCCGCATTTTAGGAAGGTAATTTTATTAAAGTGCGCGCCTAAAGAGACTAACGCGTTTATTATCTTTGGGGAAAACCGTGAAATTCGCTAAACGGTTCACCCGAATTCTAAGTATTTTAATATAAGCATTTAATGAGGGCCCCGCAATTCATGTGTTTTGTTTAGCGAGACTCATCTCATTTATTATTTAAAAGGGTAAACCTAAAGCAACTACGATTTTCTATTCGATTTGTCTCTAATAATAAAAGAAAGGGACCAATTAATTTGTTATTGGATCAGAGCAAACCAAGTGATAATTCTGCGCCAAAGCCAACCATTGGGCTCCGAGATAGCCCAACAAAGGAAAATTGCACCCAGGTCTACACCAAAAATTGGCCAATCACACACCTTGGCCCAGGTCCAAACGAACACTGAAATCTGATCTGAGCCTGGGCCACTCGTTAAGTCACTGAGGCCCAAATCAACGAAAACAAGGCTGTTGAGCCTTGAGTTTACCANTTGCCCTTCTCTGCCTAAATCGTTCCACCACAGACGTAACTCCAAAGGGATTTTATGCATAATTGAAAATAATTCATTTTGAGTCGTGCTCATCCTGCACATTTATTAAGGTGATTTTAATCACTCATTTTGACCTAAAAGAGAAAAATGGCACAATCTCTGTTCAAATTTCCAATTTAAACAAACAGCCGATATTGCGGATACGGCCTTTCAGCACTTCATAAGGAAGATTTTAAGGCTGTGCCTGCTAACCGTTTAGAAGATGACTCAGGGTGGCTGTTCTTGCAAAAACAGCCTTTCGGCGCCCTTTTGGGGACATTTGGCTTATTTTTGACAAGAATGGCATCACCCGACTTATTCATGACGAAATTAAAAATTTTGGTATTTTTGGCTATTTTTTGCAAAAGGGGAGGTTGGACCCGATGAGGGTTGCCTACGTATCTCACGTCCGGTGAGAATCAAACCAGCGTAGTTCGGGCAGATAAACCTAACCATTTTTGAAAACAAGATCCTTTTGTGTTTGTTGGCAAATACACTATTTCTGAAAGCAAGATTCTTTCTTATACTTTCTTTTTCAGTGGCAAATAAACAAACTAATTTAAAATAAAACTCTTTTTTGTTTTTCTTTCCATTGGCAAACAAAACAAACTAAAAAAAAATACTATTCTTCTTTATGTTTTTTCATTTTCTCAAAAATTCGGCAGCATTTGTGTTGAGTCCCCTAAGTCATATGCACGTGATGCAAATAAGCGTTCCTACTAGGGATCCGACATGAGGTCAAGTTATTCTAGGTTCAAAGCCTGGGTATAGGTTCTAGACTGTGTACCCGAGCGGACAACTCGAGTCGAGGAGGGGGCTACGTACCGGGAACCAAAAGGCCATCTGGCTTAGTAATTTGTCCGGCCTCTTTCTTATTTCAGGGTATTGACACTAACAGAATAGGGAGTCTCAACCAGTAAGCACATCCCCGGAGGTGAGAAGAGAAGGGTTTCAGCACAGTTTATATACAGTTCAGATAATATCAAAGCGGTAAAAAGCAACATTCTGCACATTTAGCATGAAACATGTAGGAAAATCAGATAAAGCCAAATACAACAATATATCTAAGCTCGAATTCTGAACCTGAACCAAAGTTCTGGGTTCTTGTTCCCCAGCAGAGTCGCCAGAGCTATCACACCTCCCTTTTTACGCTACACCGGTGAGGGTGCAAAGGAGTTTTTCCAATTAAAGGACAGTCGGAACGGGATTTATTATTAATATTCAGAGTCGCCACTTGGGAGATTAATGGTGTCCCAAGTCACCGTTTGAATCCCGATCCGAGGAAATTATGACTCTGTTAATAGTCCGCGAACCAGAACTCCGAGTAAGGAATTCTGTTAACCAGGGAGAAGGTGTTAGGCATTCCCAGATTCCGTGGTTCTAGCACGGTCGCTCAACTGTTGTATTTGCTTTTATCTGATTTTAAAACATGTTTTAACCTATGTGCCTTTTATTTTAACCGCTTTTATTTTATGTCTTCTTAATGAGAATTGCAACGTCGTGAAAATGTATCTCGAACCACATCACACCAGTGCACCCGTGGCTTTTGACGCATTTCGACTTCGTTGAGATTTAGATTTGGGTCACATAAATGTGCACCCGCATTTTAGGAAGGTAATATTATTAAAGTGCGCGCCTAAAGCAACTATGCTTCTATTATCTTTGGGGGAAAACCGTGAAATTCGCTAAACGGTTCACCCGAATTCTAAGTATTTTTTTTATAGCATTTATGGAGGGCCCCGCAATTTATATTTTTATTTGGGCGAAGCTCGTCTCATCATTTATTTAAAGGTCAATCTTAAAACGGCTATGATTCTCTATTGGGCTTCGTCTCTATCAATAAAAGAAAAGTCCTATTTTAACATTGTTTAAGAATTATTGTACTTGGGTTCAAGTGCCCTCATGAAAATAGATCCTTATCATGTTGGGCCTTGCAAGCAACCCTCATAAAAAAAAACCTATTAATCAAATATGCCCAAAGGGCAAGCCGATTATGGGCCTGGACTGAAAGGGGGTAATTGCAGACAGCTGTTTGGGCCTGGCAGTCGAGCCCAGTAAGGCACATTCCCTTGACCACTTATAGTTTAACTCAGTCAACAGGCGTTCTGAAATTCAAGCCCATTCAATTGTGAGAATTCAGCCTAAACAATCACTGATGACAATGCAATTTAACAAGGGAATTTGTTGATTCAGTTATTTGTAATTTCCTGATTTTATATGGAAGCTATAGATGATTACTAAAAAAAAATTTGAAACCTGAATCACAGAATCAAATACATTTACAATACACACACTGACTAATAATCTGACTGTATCGTTTTTGCATCAACATGCTGAAACTTAGAAACGACTTGACTACAATGAGATTTAAACAATCAACTCCAACTTTGTTAAATCTATTTGTACTATATTTATTATACTAAAGTGTGAAATAGTCCAAACCAGTCCAAAATAACAGTCCAGTCTTAATTACAAACCATGATCTACTGAAATTCATGAGATTAAATGAGATATAACACAAAATTATCAGGAACTATGCTGCATTTCACTCATCTCCACAAACTCGTAAGCTACATTGAAGCAGTTTCAAAATGTGTACCTGAGAATTGAATCACNATGACTAGTTCAATAATTCTTTTCATTCTGTTATAAGTTCAAGAAATTAATTTAGGTTTTGTCTGCACTTTTGAATCAACGAGTTGTTCTGTTCTGTTGAGGCGTTCAGTAGCATGAATCTTTTTTGTTATGTGTGATTTCTCTTAAGCATATTTTCTTTTGTTAATCCGTAGTTAGGGTTCAATGTCTACAATTCTGATTTGATTAGTTTCTATTTGTTTGGATTTTTCTAGTTTCGTACTGATTTTATTATTGTTAATTGATTAAGTTGGTTGATTGTTAATGATAATTGGTAATTTGAGATTCAGTAATTAGTTTGGATTTAAGAGTTGTTTAAGTTTGGTTCTAGCTGTTTAATTTGCAAGATAACTGATCAGTTAGCTAACAAGGTTGGGACAAGTTAGTAATTTCAGGAGGTTTTAAGGGTAGTTTGGGCATGGAAAAAGGGTAGTTTTATTAGATTTGGTAATTGTTGAAGTAAAGTAAGGGTAGAATAGGAATTGTAAGGGGCATAGAACCTTCTAGGATGGACTATAGTATAGATTTCAATAGAATAGGTGTAGTTACTTGTGTAACAAGGCAGAAAATAAAGGGTAAACACTGAAAATAAAAGAGGGACTAGAAGTGTAAAGGAAAAATCGGATAGAGCCTTAGTTTTGCCTATAAAAGGCATGCCCATTGCCTTGTTAAAAAAAGTTTACGGGCAGCCATCTAAACCCCCTCCCAAAAGGCATCGTACAAAGTTTCTGGAAGCCTAAAATTCCTTCAGAATAATACTAATATATTGGCATTAGGATCAGAAACAAGCTGTTTTTATGGGTGTACTGTTTTACATTTGAGAGTTGCTGCAAAGATAGTCATCGAGGTTTATTTTGAGTTGCTGTAAATCGATTTTGAGTAGTCAATTTAATCTTGGGTTGCATTGGTGCTCAAAGTTGTTGCTGTGTTGGTCTATCACTGGAGTCTCGAACCCTTTCTGAACTTGCTGTGTTGATTGAGCTGTTACTGGATTTTAACTTATTCCTGGGCTGCTGTTGAAACTGTCACTGCTGCTGATCTTTTCCTTTTCTTATTTGCATTTACCAGGTACACGTTTGAATCTGCCCTGCTGTAACTTTAAGCTTGAAATGGGATACAAATATTCATCTGTTTGATCCTGAAGTATGCTGCCTGGACTGTGGTGTGTTAGTAGTAAAAAATAGGCGTTAGATCTAATCGCGCAATATAGTGTAAAATCGATTTGTATATATGCAAACCTTGGAATGTATAATCTGGACTTTGGACTGTTTGGACTAATAATTTGTGGCTATCAGCTGTAGATTTTGAATAGTTTAGTACCTGTTCAGTATAGCCCTTGATTAAAAGTAAAAAATCTGGACTGATTTTGATCTATATTTGATTTAGAAAGCAACCTGTTTCGATTTTAATCTCAGAGCTAAATGTGCTTGTCGTCACGCTAGTCATGAATGGCACCAATCGCATGATGGTTGTTAAAACCAGTAGTTTAATTGAAAATTACGTGCTTCATTAACTAGATTGATTGAATAAACTGATTTACTCGTGAATGTCTGTGAAATCAAGTAGTCTGGACTTATGATTAGTAAGAACTGGAGGTTTGGGCCCATACTAGCCAATTGGAAGTACCCAGGCCATGGCCTTTTTAATTCAAATTGGGCCCAAAGGTAATAACAATAGGCAAAACCGGGCAGATTCAAAATTAAACCAACTGGGCTCGCTGGTTGCTTCAATCTACATCGCAGCCCAGAATTGCTAGAATTATGAGTAAATGCAAGATTCAAGATTAATGTTAATAAATTTATAGCTTGATTAATTAATTAGGTTTTGTTTTCTGTTACTTTATTTTAGAGACAAAGTGAGTAGAAAATTGTAGCCACTTTAAGAGTAGCCTTAAAATAAAAATGATGAGATGAGCCTCGCCAAATAAAAATGGAAATTGCGGGGCCCTCAATAAATGCTACATACAAACATTTAGAATTCGGGAGGACCGTTTAGCAAATTTCACGGCCTTCCCTAAAGTTGAAAAATGCGTAGTTGCTTTAGGCGCGTATTTTAATAAATTTACCTTCCTAAATACGGGTGCGCATTTATGTGACCCAAATCCAAATCTCGACGAAGTCGAAATGTGTTAACAATAACGGGTGCACTGGTGCGACGTGGTTCAAGACGCATTTTCACGACGTTGCAGTTCTCATAAAAAATAAAAGTGGTTTACTAATAAAAGGCACATAAGTTATAACATGTTTCGAAATCAGATAAAATCAAATACGATAGTTGAGCGACCGTGCTAGAACCACGGAACCCGGGAATGCCTAACACCTTCTCCCGGGTTAACAGAATTCCTTACCCGGATTTCTGGTTCGCTGACTGCTAACAGAGTCATAATTTCCTCGGATCGGGATTCAATCGGTGACTTGGGACACCATTAATTCCCCAAGTGGCGACTCTGAAATCTTAATAATAAATCCCGTTCCGATTGTCACTTCAAGTTGGAAATAACTCCCTTTATCATACCCTCTTTACGTGGGTGTCGTGAAAAANTGGGACTTGGCCGTTATATACCTGACTCTTTAAACTCAATAGAACCACAATTTACTTACACAAAGGTTTGCTGGATTTATTCAAACTACTATAAATGTTGTTCCAACAATTGGTGATTAAGGAGTAGCAATATTCACATTTGAATTAAGGAAACAATGCTCCCTCAAATTCCGTCTGGACTGAATGAAATCAGTCCAATTGATGACGCCTAATTCAATTCAAATAAACTAATGTTTTGAACCATTAGCCTAGAGTTATTAGCACTTACATATAAACGCAGGTATGAATTACCGCAACACAACACAGGTTCAGTTTGAAATTATACTAGATTTCTAAATTGAATTTCATGCTTCAATTGTCACATAAATTCATTCTTCAGTTCGTAATCCTCAAGGACAAAGCTGTGTACCTGGTATTCGAAATTAAGAAGAAGCAGAGTCAGTCAGCAACAACAACCACGAGCAGATATCAATCAGCCAGGAACTTAATTCAATGACCATGAAGAGTTTAAAAACCAAGTAAACCCCCAGGCAATCAACCACAAGCCACTCAAATGCAATTAAAACTTGATCAGAAGCCACAGAACTTCTTCAGCAATCAACAAACAACCAGCAATCAAAAACTAACCCACATTTACTCGAAATAACCCCAGAACAACTTCAGCAAACGCAAAACTTATCCAAAAACTTTTTGATTTTTGAAGGTTTTCTATTGTTTTTGTTTTGAATTTTGAATTGTAGTTTTCAGATCTGGAATAAAACTGGAGCACACTATTTTTTGGGGAAACTCTAAGGCTCCCCAAAACTTGTGAATCAAGGCAAATGAATGCCTATTTATAGGTGAACTTAGGGTCCAATTTCAGATTTTCCCTTTACCCATTAGTCCCTATTTTAATTCTATTTTTACCCTTTATTTTCTGACTTGTCACACAAGTAACTACACCTATTTTATTGAAATCTATACTAAAGCCCATCCTAGAAGGTTCTATACCCATTACAATTCCTATTCTATCCTTACCTTGGTCCTAAAATTACCAATTTGGCAAAACATGCCATTTTCAATCCCTAAAACACCCTCAAACCTCTCCTAGAATTACCAACATGTTTTAATTACACTTAACCAATTTATCCTGAAACCTAAATTTATTAAGGCTTAAACAGTAATTTAAACAAAAGCCCTAATTAACCAATTTCCAATTGAACTAATTAACCCTAGCTAATATCAATTATGGAAATTCAAATCATCTAACAACAAAATTAAAACTATTAATTCATTACAGCTAATCATGAAACTAATCTGTCAGAATTTTGAACAACAGGTAACAATTAACATAATCGACAGCTAACCAGAATCAAAATATATCTATTCAAACAACAGTTAAATTGAAACCCTATAGCCCTAATTTAAGTATCATGCAGGAAGAAACAAACCCTAATTAAAGCTAAACAAACAAGTCAACAAAATCAGCAAAGAAAGGAACAAGAAGGCTTACTGACTATGGAACGAACTCTGGCCAGCCATTGTTGTTTGAATCCTCCGGGATTCTTGACACGTAACATCCCTAATCGTGTGTTTTCAAAAGAAAACACGTGATTAGGGAAATTACGGTCCAAAATCCCCAAGATTTCTGAGTTAAAGTTCTGCCGGAATTTGGGATTTGGAATTTGTGTTGTTCCGGGTAGATTCGAGACAAGTGGCTATGGGGGTTGGGTAGAGGAGAACAGGGCGGTCCTAGGGTGTTCATTTGGTTGGATTTGGGTGACTTTGCGTTTTGGCCGGAGGTTTTCGATCCAATATTCAAGCAACTCGACTGTGATTTGAGTGAATCTAAGGCCAGATATGGAAAGAGGAGGAGAAAAGGATTTAAGGGTGTTAATTTGGGCGGGAACGGAGGCCGGCCGCCGCCGTGAGCGATTTCCGGCCGGCGGCGGACGGCGGACGGCGGAGGGACGGTGGTAGACGGTGGTGTTACGGTGGGCGACGGTGGGTTCTTTGGAGTGTGAGAGATGAGAGGCAGGGGGGTCTGAAAGGGGGGGGGGGTATCGTTAGGACAGTTATATAATTATGGACGTAGGCTTCTCGATCGTTAGATCTGGTAACCTCGACGGTCCAGATTTAACAGGCCGAAACGACGTCGTTTTGGGACGGGGGCAGGCCGGGTTAGGGAATGGGTATGGGCCAGGCGGGTTTCAGGGGTTTATTTGGGCTAAGCCAATTTTGGCCCAATTTTGGTCTTTTTATCAAGCCCCACTTTTTTTTATTTTAATTGTCTCCCTTTTTCATTTTTGTTTTGCTTTCATTTTTGTATTTTATATTTTTTCTGATTTTATAAAATGCTAAAACAAAACAAAGACCTAATCAAACTATTTAACTCTTAAAATTATTTAAAACTTTATTTAAAGATTAGTGCAACAATTAACAATTAAAAGTGCAAAGAAACTATTTTGCAATTTTCTTTAAATTTTGTTCTAAAACTAATTAATACCTAACTAATACTAAAATCGTGAAATTAAATCCTAAATGCAAAAAATGCATATTTTTGTATTTTCATGTGAATTAAAATGCATGCATAAAAATGCAACAATTACCAAAAAAAAAATGCCACCAAATTCACGAAAAATTACAAAATACTAAAGAAATTGTTTTTTTTTTTATTTGAAATTTTGGGAATTATTGCTTAGGGCAAAAATCACGTGCTCACAGCTGCCCCTCTTTGCCCGGAAACACGAAGAGTTTTCGTGCAAAGACAAGTGAGCGGAAATGAGCGATTTTTGCCCGTTTGCATATTCCGTGTGAAGCATTTTTGAAAGAGTTGACCGCACCCTGCTTCAAAGGTTGCCTACATATCCTTGGCTAAAAAGGAATTAGGTCAGTGTAGTTCGGGAAGGTCTGGTAGCTGGGACTACCAGGAGCTGTGATTTCACTGCTGTTGCTGTTGCTACTGCTCGCTGACCTCCTTATTACACCGTGTTAAAATGAAAAGAAGCTAGCCTAAGCTCTGATCTACGAATTACAAGAGGGTCCTATCTATGTCTTCTAACTTGTACTTGTGTTGCCTTGAACTTGTATCTTGTAATCTTCCGATGGTATTCCTGTTGTTGTTTTGCATGGTGATCGGCGATATTGCTGCCATTCCTCCGAATGATGCTTGATTACTTGAAACATGTGTCCATTTTCCAGGTGGGCTCCTGACTGCTAATAATCTAAAAATGAATGCCTCTGTTCTCCAGGCGGGCTCCTGATTGCTAAAGCTTGGAATAAATGCCTCTGTTCTGCAGGCAGGGCTCCTGATTGCCAAAACTTGAAAATAAATGNTTAATACCTAACTAATATTAAAATTGTGAAATTAAATCCTAAATGCAAAAAATGCATATTTTTGTATTTTCATGTGAATTAAAATGCATGCATAAAAATGCAACAATTACCAAAAAAATGCCACCAAATTCACGAAAAATTACAAAATACTAAAGAAATTTTTTTTTTTTTTTTTTTTTTGAAATTTTGGGAATTATTGCTTAGGGCAAAAATCACGTGCTCACAAGGAGGTAACTGCTTAGTGAGAGCTTGAGTTTACCGTTCAGAGGAGGATTGATCTCGTATTTATATTTGTTCATACCATTTATCTGCTCTGTCCCATAATTGTTTACTTCTTACTGTATTTGTCTTATTGGACCAATAGTAAGTGTCGATGTCGACCCCTCGTCACAACTTATCTGGGGTTAGGCTAGATACTTACTAGGTATGCATTTATTTACGTACTCATGCTGCACTTACGCACTTATAGTGAAGGTATATATATATATATGTTTCTAGTGGTCCACTGGGCGTAGAGGCGCGGCTATCGCGGGGACTTTACGGTGAGTTGCATTCCCTTTTACTATCCGCAGCATACAGAGTGTCCATTAGAGTTATTTATATTCTCCTGTCTAACTTGCATTCCAAACGGATGTTGTATTATTATTATACTCCTTAGTAAATGCTCATGCACTTGTGATACCGGGTTTTGGGGGTTCCCATTAGTTGTTCATTATTGTAGTTCACGTAATTATTATCATTTACCCTTGAAATTTATATTTTATATACGAATTGGAAAATAATATCACGGGTTTTCTACGAGTACCAGTTTTTATACTATTTAATTAATGGGAATTATGATTTCAAGGTAATAAAAATGAGTAATTAAGTTGATCAATCACTGTTGGCTTGCTTAACGACGGCGTTAGGCGCCATCACGACCTATAGTGGATTTTTGGTCGTGACAGAGACTGCTAAGTAGATCTATAATTTTTTGCCTTTCTCCGATTTTAATGGTAACGGAGGACTTGACAAATTCCTTTTCCAATCCCTAAAAGCATGCTGACATTTCGGGATCCATTCGAAGTTGTTCTTCTTTTTGAGCAGCGAGAAGAAATGATGGCATTTCTCTGAAGACCGGGAAATGAATCTGCTCAAAGCGGCCAATTTCCCTGTTAGCCTTTGAACCTCTTTTACGCTTGATAGCTGGTCCAGGATGTCTTTGATGGATTTGATGTTATGGGGGTTAACCTTGATCTACCTTTGTGACACCAGGAATCCCTGGAACATACCGGAGCTTACCTCGAATGTGCACTTCTCGGGGTTAAGCTTCATGTTATGCTTCCTTAAGATATCAAAAGTTTCTTCCAAGTGTTTAAGATGATCACCTGCATTCAAAGACTTAACAAGCAAATCATCTATGTAAACTTCCATGGTTTTACCTATTTGCTTTTCAAACATTTTGTACACGAGCCTTTGATAAGTGGCTCCGACACTCTTTAGCCCGAAAGGCATCACATTGTAACAATATGTGCCAAAGTTTGTTATAAATGAAGTTTTTTCCTGATCTTCCAGGTTCATCTTGATTTGGTTGTACTTGGAGTAAGCATCGAGGAAACTCATTAGCACATGCCCGGTCGTTGCATCAATCATTTAATTAATGTTCGGTAATGGGAACGAGTATTTCGGGCACGCCGTATTTAAGTCCTTATAGTCTACGCGCATGAGAAAATTATTGTTCTTCTTCGGAACTACTACTACGTTAGCTATCCAGTCAGGATACCTAACCTCGGATTGAACCAATATCAAGCAAGCGAGTTACCTCTTCCTTGACGAATTTATTCCTGACCTCGGCAATAGGACGTTTTTTCTATCTTACCAGAGGGATGTTGGGATCCAGGCTTAGCTTATGCACAGCCACTTCCAGCGGGATACCTGTCATATCCGCATGCGACCATGCAAAACAATCGACATTAATTTTAATGAATTCAATAAATCCAGACATGAGCTCGGGGTGCAGTCCTGCCCCCAAGAATTTTTCGAACAAAGAGACTTGTTCAAGTTCTTCCACTGTGGACTTTGTTGGGTCCATCTCTTCTGGTACTTGGAGATACATTGGCACCTAATAGGAATTCGACGACTCTTCCCCCTGGTTGTCTTCGCTCGACTCGGGAGCATGCGTCGGTTCCTATAATTGCGATGCCGCAAGCTCCTTCCCTTTGCTACTAGAGAATTGTCACACCTCCTTTTTCGCTTACTACACCCCGTGAAGGGTATAATAAAAGGAGTTTTTCCAATTAAAGGACAATCGAAACGGGATTCATTTTATTAAAGATTCAGAGTCGCCACTTGGGAGATTTATGCTGTCCCAAGTCACCGGTTTGAATCCCGAATCGAGGAAAAGGTTTGACTCTGTTTAACAGTCGCGAACCAGAAATCCGGGTAAGGAATTCTGTTAACCCGGGAGAAGGTGTTAGGCATTCCCGAGTTCCGTGGTTCTAGCACAGTCGCTCAACTGTCATATTCGGCTTAATTATCTGATTTTAGTACATGTTCAAACCTATGTGCATTTTTAGAATTATTTAACCGCTTTTAATTAAAAATTTTAAGAAAGTGAACGTCGTTTAAAAACGTGTCTTTGGATCACGTCACATGAAATGCACCCGGATCCTCGACACATTTTTATTCAACGTTTTGGGATTTGGATTTGGGTCACATGAAATGCACACCCGAGTTTAGGAAGGTAAGATTATTAAAGAGCGTGCCTAAAGTGACTAATGTGTTATTAACTTTGCGGGAGGCCATGAAAATTTGCTAAATGGCACGTCCCGAATCCTAAATATTTTGGTATAAGCATTTAATGAGGGCCCCACAGTTTGTGCATTTGTTTGGCGAGGCTCGTCTCATTTATTATTTAAAAGGCAAACCTAAAGCAACTATAATTTTCTACTTAATATTGTCTCTAAAAGGGCCCTGGTTGATTAGTATTGTGACATTCGATCTTAAGTTCAAGTCCGGATTCAAACAAAAGGGAGGAACCTCTTAGTTTGAACCCGCTACCTAACTCAAAAGCCCAAAATTACATTATGTTAAACCATGGATTGAAACCCCCAAGCCAAATTCGAATTAATGGACCAAACGGGCATGACTACGACCAGTCGCCGCAAACAGGACCAGATGTCAGCCCCTAGAAAGGGAATTATTTGGGCCTGGTGTAAACAGAAAACAGGCCCAGGCGGGCTGTAATGCTTCAAACCACCATCAAACCAGCACCATGATAACAATGAAATGCAACTAGAGGAATTAATAATGTGAGCAGAATGTAATATCAATTAGACAGGGATTATCGTTAATGGGTTAACTAAAGTAATTAAAACAAAAATGGTGATGCCTATCGATTTGAACCCACAACGTGCCATATATCAGCCATAGTCCAACTCTAAACAAATATTGAAATTTAACAGAACTGAGCCTTTGAACAATTTACCAATTAACAAGACTTATGAGCCATTTTCAAAGTAATTGTAGCATTTTTTGAGACAACATGGACGGGGCCTACGTGTTGCTTTTCTATCCAGTTTCCAGTTATTAAAACAAACGAGGATCATAAATCCCAAAATCCTTTTCCTGTTTCAACTATCTTCTGATTTCAAAACTACATTTACTCAAAGCGAAACTAATTTACCATATGGCTAATGAATATTCGCTAGTTTGACAGTCTCTCAGTCAGTCCAGTTATACAAATTATAACAAATTTAGAGAACTAAAAAAATACAAATTAAGAGTGTACTCAAACAAATACAGGCCAACTATTGTTTATTCAACTATGACGATTCAAACACACATCTCCCAGGAAACAAATGGATGAGTATTTCATTTCATCATTTCTTTTCACAGCTTCATCAAAACATGATTCGAATTTGTACCTGGATATGGAATCAAAATGAGGAGAAGGAAAGGTCAGCTACAGCAGTACAAACAGACGCAAGGTTTTAGCAAGTGTTATCCAACAACAACACAGTAATAGGATCGATTGGAAACCAGAAATAATATTGCTGTAACCCAGGAAGAAGGATAAACGAAAGGCAACTAGTAGACAAACAAATACCCTCAATTTAGGCTCAATCCCTCTCAAAATTAAATCATGAACCTCCAGAAAGTTTCAACAATCAAATCCTTAGGCCTAATGATGCCAAATCAGTTGATGAACTTTGAAATTGACCTAGACTTACAATAGAACAATATTTTTTTTGTTTTTCTATAGCTTTTTTGTGTATTTCTTGGAGATTTTCTAAGAGGAAGAAGAGATTTCCAGAATTTCAGCCCTAGCTTTTGAATCCGGAATTCAAATTTAAGCTTCTAGAACTACAGACTATTTTTCGGGGGAATTTTGGGGTTCAAAACTTGTGACTTAAGGCACTAAAGGCTGCCTTATATAGGCAAGAATAGGGGCAGAAAGTTCTGGAACTCATTACCCATTTTCCCCCCTTTTTTATTTCTGAAATTGGTCATTAATCCCTTACTTCCTGTCTTGCTACCCAAGTTACACCCCTAAGTTATAAAAATTTTAATTTGAAACTCATCTAGAATATTCTAGAGCTTCCAATTCAGTTATTTGAAAGATTCAATGCCCTTGAACTACCCCAATTACCCTTAGCTTATTCTGAAATTACAAAATGACCACCAACTGACCTAGCCCCTTTAGTTCAGTTAAAATCTAACTATAGTTAAACACTAAGTTGTTCAGCTACACCCAATCAACTAACTAATCCTAACAATTATTCAAAGATCAGCACTGAACTTCAAAGAACAATCAAAATCATACATCAAGGGAACTTAAACAGAACAAATATTAGAGAGAACAAAACAGTGAAACGTAAACATGATTAACCCTTAAACCAAATCAGAAAAAATGAAAATTAAACTAATCATGGGAACAATCAAAACAGGATCAGCCATGAACAAGTACTAATCTACCACCAAGTTATGAATTAAAAACTAACCTATTACGAATTAAAACTACCATTAAATCAGAGTTAGCCTATCGAGGGAAAATCTGAGAACACGATTTATTTAATAATCCTAGAGAACATATAATAATGACAAAGTAAAGAACAGAAACACTGAAAACATACCCTAATTAAGAAACAAAATCTCAGAGAATAAAAAGAAAACAAATAAAGAGGAGAGGAAAAATAGAGAAAGAAAGAAAAATTTGAGAGAAGATAATAATAGAAAAGAAAAGACAATACCTATTGAACACCGGATAGAAATCAACGAGGACCTTTGATTTTAACACGTTCTGATTCAATCTGAGGCTATCCACGTGCTTTCAACACGTAAATAACCTCAAAACGAACCCAAAACCTGAATGACCACTTCAAACTGGAAATTTCAGATTTCTAGGGTTAAACTAAATTCATGATTCGAGGAGTTTCCAAGTTGTTCGAAGGAAAATAAGGGTAGATTTGTGATGGGGAGGTCGAGGTGAGCTTGTGGTGTGATTTTGGAGTTGAAAGGTGCCGGCGCCGCCGTGTGCGGCGGAGATGGGGGTTAGGGTTTTGGAGATTTGGCGCGTTTGGTTGGGTTTTGAAGGAAGACAAAGATGGATATAGGACGGGGAGATGACAGAGATGACATGGTAAAAATTTGGGACGATTTGGACGTTGGCCGCCGCTGTGGGCGATTTCCGGCGGCAGCGTTAGGGCGGAGCCGGCGGAGGCGGATGAGTACAAGGAAGAAAGAAATGTTTTTAGGGTTTCTGGATTTTCGGACAATTTTATATGTCAAATGAATTTGGACCGTTAGATTGTGGGCAATTGACGGCTTGGATTGATTTTGTATTAACTAGCTCAAACGACGTAGTATCGTTCTCATACTACGTCGTTTTATTGGTCATCAGGGTAGGGTCATGGATCTGGACCGGATTTGGGCTTAATTGAATGGGTTTTGCATGGGTTTGGGGGAATTATTTGGGCTGGGAATTAAATTGGCCCAAATTTCCTTTTCTCTTCATTTTTAAAATTGTTTTCTCTTTTCTTTTATTTATTTTTCTGATTTTTTGAAATGCTAAATCAAAACTCAAAAACCAAATTGACACTAAAAAATTATATTTTCTACTTTCCAAGTACCCTAATTTCTAATTAAACACAAATTAAGACAAATTAAAACTAAAAAAATGCAAAAAGACCATTTTTGTTATTTTCTTTATTTTTCCCTTAACTACTAATTAATCCTAAAATATGAAATTAAATCCTAAACAAATATAAAGTGTATTTTTATATTTTTCATATGAATTAAAATGCACAAATAAAATACAAACAATTAACATAAAATGTCACAAAATTGCAAAATAATGAAAGAAATCATTTTGTTTGAATTTTTGGGAATTCATATAGGGCAAAAATCACGTGCTCAAAGCTGCCCCTCTTTGCTCGGAAACACGAAGAGTTTTCGTGCAAAGATAAGTGAGCGGATACGAGCGATTTTTTCCCGTTTGAATACTCCATGGGAAGCATTTTTGAAAGATTTGACCGCACCCTGCTTCTGAGATTGCCTACATATCCTTGGCTAAAAAGGAATCAGGTCAGTGTAGTTCGGGAAGGTCTGGTAGCTGGGACTACCATGAAGCTGTGATTTCACTGTTGCTGCTGCTGCTGCTACTGCTTACTGAACCCCCTTATTACACCATGTCAAAAATAAAAGAAACTAGACTAAGCTATGATCTATGAATTACAAAAGATCCTATCTGTATCTTCAAACTTGCTCTTGTGGTTCTTATTGCATTATTGACTTGTATTCTTCCGGTGGAATTCTTTTGTTGCTGCCTTGAATTGCATTCTAAAGTGTTCTCCCTTTCCCCAAGTGATGTTTTGACCGCTAAAACTTGAAATGTAGTCCTCTGTTCTCCAGGCGGGCTCCTGACTGATGAAACTTGAAATGTAGTCCTCTGTTCTCCAGGCGGGCTCCTGACTGCTGAAACTTGAAACGTATGCCTCTGTTCTCCCGGCGGGCTCCTCACTGCTGAAACTTGAAATGTAGTCCTCTGTTCTCCAGGCGGGCTCCTGACTGCTGAAACTTGAAATGTGTGCCTCTGTTCTCCAGGCGGGCTCCTGACTTCAACAAAATTGAAATGTATGCCTCTGTTCTTCAGGCGGGCTCCTGACTGCTGAAACTTGAAATGTGTGCCTCTGTTCTCCAGGGGGGCTCCTGACTGCTGAAACTTGAAATGTATGCCTCTGTTCTCCAGGCGGGCTCCTGATTTTTGAAACCTTGAATTGTAATACCTCTGTTCTCCAGGCGGGCTACTGACTGCTGAAACTTGAAATGTATGCCTCTGTTCTCCAGGCGGGCTCCTGACTGCTGAAACTTGAAACGTATGCCTCTGTTCTCCAGGTGGGCTCCTGATTGCTGAACTTGAAAAGTATTCCCTTGTTCTCCAGGTGGGCTCCTGACTGCAACAAAATAAACAACAAAATTTTCTGCCCCAGTTTGGTGACTGGGTACAGCATGTTATCAAATATTAAAAGCTAAAATTGGAATTGTACTTCCCTTGATCTCCAGGTGGGTTCCTGACTGCTGAAACTTGAAAAGCATTCCCTTATTCTCCAGGTGGGCTCCTGATTGCTGAAGCTTGAAAAGTATCCCCTTGTTCTCCAGGTGGGCTCCTGACTGCAACAAAATAAACAAAAATAAAGAAAACTTTCTGGCCCAGTGTAGCTGGGTACATGGGTAAGTGTTACACTGAATTATTCTACCAACTATTATAAGAATTTGAAAGCTAGGCCCTATTATCCAGGGAGGTCCTGACAACTTTTAATAATTATGAACTTAAGTTATATCCTCTAGAGGTATTACTCCCACTATATCTTGTTATCTGAAACGAACTTTAAAGCTACATCCCATTATCCAGGAGGGTCCTGAAAACTCCTAATTGAATCCTATCTTAAACGTGCAAACTTTGAAACCAACTTATATTCCTATTTATGCTAAATTATGCTACTCATGATTGTTTTGAAATTTAAACTAAGTCCCATTTTCCAGGAGGGTCCTGAGAATTTCCCGTCATACCTGTTTTGGGTGCTTGCTTTTTCCTTAAGGAGGGTTTCTCCGAAAACAATGAAAACTTTCTGCCCCTGTTTCAATCAAAGAAAAATCTTGTCAGTTTTAAAAATGTGGTTAGTTGCTGGCATTCTTGCTAGGTACATCCCTGCTGCTGGGCTTTACTCCGTCTCGCTTTCCTGGACTTGCCTTGAATCCCCTCGACTTCCTGACCGAATTTCAACCCCTTGACTCTGATGACCCAAGTGTTCTATCCCATATTGTTGTTTTTGTGTTTCTGACCCCTCTTTTGAAACTTCGCTTCTTCCCCACAATTATCCGACTAATCCACCGATGAAACTTCCAGTGGTCCTTTATGACTTACTTTGCTTTTCGACATCTTTGATATATTCTGGCCCTGTCTGTATAACTAGGAAGCCGGTAGTTAGCCCTGGCATTCCTTCCTTTTTCGAACAGAACTGACACTGAAATATCTTAAAGATGGACCTCGAAAGAATGAAATGCAACGACCTCGAGGATTAAGGATAAAGAGAATCCGAGAACGGATGATTTGTAATGAAGAAAGAAGAGAATAAGACTTATCTGAGTGGAAATGCTGGTACCATTGAGCATGCCATGCATTTTGGATTAATCAACCCAGTCTGTCTAACCAATCAACTTTCGATTGCCACATTTGTTGTTCCGGACTTTCACAACCTGATTTTTACCCAAACCCAAACTTTGCTCATCTTGCAATGTCTTGAGCAGCTTTTGGCCACAGACTTGTCTCATTTGCCTGTCTGGAAAACTCACCTTCGCCTTACGGTGCCCGTGAGGGTTTTCACCAATAAGACTCTCTTATTTTCGATTTCTCTCAACTCACTTCGCCTTACAGTGCCCGTGAGGGTTTTCACATATAGGACTCTCTCATTTTTATTTCTCTCAACTCACTTCGCCTTACGGTGCCCGTGAGGGTTTTCACCAATAAGACTCTCTCATTTTTATCATTTTTCCCCTGCACCGGAGTGTTGCCCCTGACGTGAATCACTTTTACTTGCTCATATTGGCACTTCCTGAAGATTGATCAAAAGGTCTTTCTTTGGACCGTAATGCAGACTTTTGGATAGGGTTAGAAAGAAAGGGTATAAAAGGCTCTAAAACAATTTAATATGGGTTCACAACTACAACTTTCGGAATCAACTTTCTTGCACAACCATAACTGTTGCCCCAGTTTTTTCGTGGGGAATTTTGGACTTTTATTTTGGTGTGACTGAACCTCAGGGAGAGGCTGTCTACGTACCCTTTCGGGATCAAGTCAAACGTAGTTCAGGGAGGTCTACTTTGTTGCTGTGATTTTTCCTTTCTTTTTCTTCCACTTTCTCTTCTTTTCTTTTCTTTCTTCCCTTTTTTTTTCTTTTTTTTTCCTTTTTTCCTTTTATTTTTCTTTTTCTTCTCTTTTCTCTTCTCTTTTTTTTTCTTTTCTTCTTCCTTTTTCCCTCTCTCTCTTTTCATTCTTTTCTTTTCACTTTTTCCTTGACTTATCTTTCACGCTTGTGTTTCAGATCTTTGCTACTGATTCCGAAAGAGGGGTATGAAAGAAAATGAATGGGGCTCAAAGGGGGTAACAAAGGATACAGTGTTTGGATAGCAGAACAAAATGCCTTCATCATTTCAATCTCAAAAATATGCCAAATACAATAAAGTACAATTAAACCAAGAAATCATACATAGTATCGCTTGACTGCATCAGAGTTGATAGTCATTTCTACACATTTTCCTTCCACATCTGTCAAATATAATGCGCCATTGGACAACACTCTGGTTACAACAAATGGCCCCTGCCAGTTCGGGGCGAACTTTCCTTTTACCTCAGCCTAATGAGGTAAGATACGCCTCAACACCAATTGCCCTACTTCGAATCTCCGCGGACCCACTTTCTTGTTATATGCTCTTGCCATTCTCTGTTGGTACAACTGACCGTGACATACTGCTGCCAATCTCTTTTCATCAATCAAACTTAGTTGTTCCAAGCGGTCTTTGACCCATTCAACATCATCAATTTCCGCCTCGGGGATGATCCGAAGGGATGGGATTTCAACCTCTGCGGGTATTACTGCTTCAGTGCCATACACCAGTGAGTAAGGAGTTGCCCCCACTGGAGTGCGGACAGTAGTGCGGTAACCTAAAAGGGCGAAAGGTAACTTCTCATGCCATTGCCTAGGAAAGGTAACTTCTCATGCCATTGCCTGGACCCCTCTACCATTTTCCGAAGTATTTTCTTGATGTTCTTGTTAGCTGCATCGACCGCTCCATTTGCTTTAGGACGATATGGGGTGGAATTGCGGTGCGTGATCTTAAATTGCTGACATGCCTCTGCCATCAAATGACTGTTGAGATTGGCACCATTGTCTGGCATGATTACCTTCGGGATCCCAAACCGACAGATGATATTCGAATGCACAAAATCGACCACTGCCTTCTTGGTCACAGATTTGAAGGTTTTAGCTTCAACCCAGTTAGTGAAATAATCAATAGCTACCAGAATGAACCTGTGCCCATTTGACGTCGCTGGCTCGATCGGCCCAATGACATCCATTCCCCAAGCAACGAACGGCCATGGTGCCGACATTGTATGCAATTCAGATGGTGGAGAATGGATCAAATCTCCATGTACCTGACATTGATGGCACTTGTGTACGAAACTGATGCAATCCCGTTCCATAGTAAGCCAATAATAACCCGCTCGGAGAATCTTCTTTACCAACACATATCCACTCATATGAGGTCCACAGACTCCCGCATGTACCTCGGCCATGATAACTGTAGCCTGTTTAGCATCCATGCATCTCAATAATCCAAGATCTGGAGTTCTCTTGTATAACACTCCTCCACTGAAGAAAAAGCCGCTTGCCAGGCGTCGAATTGCTCTCTTTTGATCCCCTGTAGCCTGTGCTGGGTACACTCCCATCCGGAGGTATTCTTTGATATCATGGAACCACGGCTCGCCATCAAGCTTTTCTTCCACCATATTACAATAGGCATGCTGATCTCGGACCTGAATCTGTAACGGGTCCACATAAGCCTTGTCTGGATGATGCAACATTGACGCCAAAGTGGCCAAAGCGTCGGCAACCTCATTGTGAATCCTTGTAATATGCCTGAAATCTATTGATTGAAACGGTTGACAAAGTTCATGCAAACACTGCCGATATGGTATGAGCTTCAAATCTCGTATCTCCCATTCACCCTGAATCTGGTGTACCAGAAGATCCGAGTCACCCATGACCAAGATTTCCTAGACACCCATGTCTATACCCAATCTCAAACCCAAGATACATGCCTCGTATTCAGCCACGTTATTGGTGAAATAGAAACAAACTTGAGCAGTGACAGGGTAGTGTTGCCCTGTCTCAGAAATTAGTACTGCTCCTATCCCGACACCTTTGGCGTTGGCAACCCCATCAAAGAACAGTTTCCATCCTGGCTTCTCGACTTGTTCTAATTCTTCAACATGCATTATCTCCTCGTCGGGGAAGTATGTTTTCAAAGGTTCATATTCATCATCAACTGGATTCTCGGCCAAATGATCAACCAGCGCTTGTGCTTTCATTGCAGTCCGGGTCACGTAGACAATATCAAACTCCGTAAGCAAGATTTGCCATTTCGCCAGCCTCCCTGTGGGCATGGGTTTTTGAAAAATGTACTTCAACGAGTCCAACCGAGAGATGAGATAGGTAATATATGCTGACAAGTAATGTTTCAACTTCTGCGCTACCCAGGTTAAGGCACAACACGTCCTCTCAAGTTGAGTGTACTTCACCTCATATGATGTGAACTTCTTGCTAATGTAGTAAATCGCCTACTCTTTCTTTCCTGTGATGTCATGCTGCCCCAGTACACAACCAAAAGAATTATCCAAAACTGTCAGATAAAGGATCAAGGGTCTTCCCGGCTCCGGCGAGACCAACACGGGTGGACTAGCCAAATACTCCTTAATCTTGTCAAATGCTGCTTGACATTCATCCGTCCATCTGACCGCAGCATCTTTCTTTAGCAGCTTGAAGATGGGCTCACAAGTCGTTGTGAGCTGGGCAATGAACCTGCTGATGTAATTCAACCTGCCAAGCAAACTCATCACCTCTTTCTTGTTCCTTGGTGGTGGTAGCTCCTGAATGGCTTTGATCTTGGACGGATCGAACTCAATACTGCGCCGACTTACCACGAATCCCAACAACTTCCCAGATGGGACTCCAAACGCACACTTTGCTGGATTAAGTTTGAGGTTGTACCTGCGGAGCCTCTGGAAGAATTTTCTTAGGTCCTTGACATGGTCACATTGTTTTCTCGACTTTATGATCACGTCGTCTACATAGACCTCAATTTCCCGATGTATCATGTCATGGAACATGGTAGTCATGGCCCTCATATATGTTGCCCCTGCGTTCTTTAACCCAAATGGCATGACCCTATAACAATACGTTCCCCAAGGCGTGATGAATGCCGTCTTTTCCGCATCCTCCTCATCCATCAAAATCTGGTGATAGCCCGCATAACAATCCACGAAGGAACCAATCTCATGTTTGGCACAATTGTCGATCAATGTTTGGATGTTTGGTAGTGGGAAGTTGTCTTTCGGACTTGCCTTTATTGAGGTCACGGTAATCTACGCACACTCTGGTCTTTCCATCCTTCTTTGGCACAGGCACAACATTGGCTAATCAGGTGGGATACCGCGTGACCCGGATGACCTTTGCCTCAAACTGCTTGGTGACCTCTTCTTTGATTTTCACACTAATGTCTGTTTTAAATTTCCTTAACTTCTGCTTGACAGGAGGGCATGTTGGGTCCGTGGGCAATTTGTGGACCACCAAATCAGTGCTTAAACCTGGCATGTCGTCATATGACCATGCAAAACCATCTTTGTACTCAAACAGTGCTTTAATTATCTCTTCCCTGAGCTGAGGTTCCAAATGAACACTTATTTTCGTTTCCCGCACAGTCTCCTGATCCCCTAAATTGATTGCCTCTATGTCATTCAGATTAGGTTTGGGTTTTTCTTCAAAGTGGCTTAATTCTTTACTGATTTCCTCAAAAGCTTCCTCATCATCATAATCTATTTCGTCATCACACTCAATTTCTTGTATTATTATGTCTGAGTTAGATTGGCATTTAGGGCTGGGCTGAACACTCCTCATGCATGACACATCACTGAAACCAGCGTAAAAGGGACTGTACAAGAAAGAAAAGAAAGGCAAAAATAAAAACTATCAAGAATGAAACGGAGGGAAATTGCATTTCATTAATATTTAAGATAACAAGGTTTAACTCATCCAAACGGACGGATCATAGCATCCGAATTATAACCTTGGAAATAGTCCAGATTAAACTGAAAGGAAATCAAAACTAACTACCAAGACTCCCTCCAGGTAGGAAGGGGAGTTGCTTCCCAATTGTTAAGCTTTGCCTGGGGCCCCACGAACTGATCATCTGCCTTGCTTGGACCTTCTCCGGCCTCCAATACATTCACCTCATAAAACAGCTTTTCAAACCTCTCAATCAGCTCCTTGTGGGGATCAACCACACCACTGGGCATTGCTGTTGCTAGGCGCTTCTTAGTACCAGGCCTGACAAAGGAACAGGAAAGGCGGGGGATAGGTTTTGGAAGGGTCCATGCTTTCTTTTTCATCTTTCTAGCTCGCCTTATGTCTGCAGCAGTGGGCTTGAAACTGAAACCAAAAGTATCTAGGTTTGCAGGAAGGGATACGGGCTGTACGATGCCTTGTAAAGAAGCACCCAAGCCTTTTCCAGGTACAAATCCGTTCTTCAGCATTTCCGACGCAACCATGACGGATGCAGCAGCTACCTTTGGCACAGGAATACACTTCCCTTCCGGGATCTTCTCAACCGATACCGTATCAAAGACTTGATAAACCCATGGGCCTTTGTCATCCTCAGCTTCTATGAAAGGCACAATGGCATCACCCAGAGTACACGAACTATCTTCCCCATGCACCACAATCTCTTGCCTGTCCCACTCGAATTTAACCATCTGGTTCAAGGTAGATGGCACTGCCTTTGCTGCATGGATCCAGGGTCGGCCTAACAAGAGATTGTAAGAAACAGCCACGTCGAGCACCTGGAACTCCATAGTGAATTCAACCGGACCTATTGTCAATTCCAACACTATATCCCCAACTGTGTCCTTGCCTCATCCATCAAATCCTCGCACGCAAATACTATTCTTGTGGATTCTCTCACTGTCCACCTTTAACTTTTTCAGGGTGGAGAGAGGGCAAATGTTTGCACTGGACCCGTTATCAACTAGCACCCGGGTGACCACAGAGTCTTCACATTTCACCGTGAGGTAGAGTGCTCTATTATGCTCAGTGCCTTCCAAAGGCAGCTCATCATCAGAAAACGTAACCCTGTTGACCTCGAAAATCTTGTTTGCTATTTTCTCTAAGTGGTTCACAGAAATCTTATCAGGAACATGGGCCTCATTCAAAATTTTCATCAATGCCTGGCGGTGCTCATCTGAGTGGATCAGTAATGATAGCAAAGAGATTTGTGCCGGGGTCTTTCTCAACTGTTCTACAATGGAATAATCTTGTGCCTTCATCTTCTTCAAGAATTCTTCTGCCTCTTCTTCAGTTACAGCTTTCTTTACTGATACTGGATTATCTTTGGTGAGTTTAGCCTTTCTCAGCTCGTCAGGAGCAAAGCATCTTCCTGAGCGAGTCAGTCCATGGGTTTCACAAACTTCTTCCTTAACTTCCTTTCCCTGATACATCACTGTCACTCGGCCGTAATTCCATGGGACGGCCTTTTCACTGATTACTGGTAGCTGAGTCACTGGCTTGATGACAACCGGCTCTGTGCGAGCCCCTTTCACAATCACAACGGGCTTGACAGCTGCCCCCGACACTACCACTTTAGCTGGTTCTTGTTTTTCTGCAACACTGCTCAAGAGCTCTTTCTTCATCACTACAACTGGTTTGCTAACTGTTTCTCCTACCTTGATCAATGCTCTCCCCTTTGTTAGTTTCTCATTTGATCTATCCTCACTAGCCCTGATCATCATTACGGTTTGTGACGGCTTCTTATGTTCTCCCTTTTGGACTAGCTCAATCATATGGGTCTCGTGATGAGTTGGTAATGGATTTTGGGTGATGTTAGGCGTTTCTGGGGCTTGCACTTCAATTCGGCGGGTGTCAATGAGCTCCTGGATGGCCGTTTTCAAGTGCCAACATTTTTCTGTGTCATGTCCCGGCGCACCTGAGCAATACTCACAACTTACAGAGTGGTCTAGGTTCCTTGGGGGACGATTTGGCAATTTGGGTTCAATCGGACTCAGCATGCCTAACTGTCTCAATCTGTCGTACAAGCTAGTGTAAGATTCACCCAAGGGAGTGAAAGTCTTCTTCTTTTGCAGCCTATCATTCTTAAATGCAGGGTTAGGTCGAAAACCGGTTCCAGCGGGATTTCTGTTGGTTCTTGGGGGTGGGTAGGTGTTTTGAGCTGAGTAAGTATTTTGTGGGGTGGGTGCGCGCCATTGTGCATGGGTAGGAGGTTGGGGGTATGTCTGGGCATGGTGGACGGAGAAATTAGGGACAGGAGGTGGGTAATAGTGTTGCGGTGGCCATAGTGGGGTGTGGTGGGTAGGTTTGGGGGTGAGGGCGAGGTTGGTGATAATATGGTGATGGACCTCTGGACCAAGCTCTCGATTCCACTACTGCAACCTCTTCTTTCTTCTTCTTTCCCAATACTCCTCCAGTGCCGCTCTGAATGGCCTGAGTAGTTGCTTTGATTGCTAAATAGCTCATAATCTTGTTAGACTTGAGACCCTCTTCCACCATACTTCCCATTTTCACGACCTCGTTGAAAGTTTTTCCCACTACTGACACCAGATGACCATAATAGGTTGGCTCCAAAGCCTGTAGGAAATAATCAACCATCTCGTTCTCTTTCATTGGAGGATCGACTCTTGCCGCCTGCTCTCTCCACCGAAAACCATACTCTCTGAAGCTTTCTCCGAGCTTCTTCTCAATTTTAGTTAGTGACAGACGGTCCGGGACAATTTCGAGATTGTACTGAAAATGACATGCAAATGCTTGGGCCAGGTCGTCCCGAGTGTACCATCGAGCATAATCCTGTCGTATGTACCACTCCAAAGCTGCTCCACTTAGACTTTGACTAAAGTAAGCCATCAATAACTCGTCCCTTCCTCCAGCTCCTCTCATCTTGCTGCAGAACCCCCTTAAGTGGGCCACCGGATCACCATGGCCATCATATAGGTCAAACTTGGGTAGCTTGAATCCTCCTGGCAACTGGACATCAGGAAACAGGCACAGATCCTTGTAGGCTACACTCACTTATCCTCCGAGCCCCTGCATATTTCTGAATGACTGCTCTAAGCTCTTGACCTTTCGTATCATTTGCTCTTGCTTAGGGTTTTTGGGAGGCTTTTCTTCTTCAGCTGAGAGATCAAGGCGAGGAGTGTAAGGGCATGGCTCTGGTGGTTTGAAAGTGGCTTCGGGTGGGTAATACTGGTTATCATGGGTTTGGAACAAAGGTTCGCTAGAAGACCTGTGTAGTGCGACAGGTGGGGGAGCCACGAACACAGGAGTAGTTGGTGGTGGAGGGCATGGAATTTTCTTGGGTAGTGGAGGTGGTGGTGTTTGAGAGGTGGTTCTGTAGTACTGTTGGTAAGTAGGGAAAGCAGGAGATGAGTTCACTGTGGGAGGATCTTGAGGCTGAGCTAGTGGTGGGAGGTAGGTGGGGTTAGCAGGATAGGCTGGTGGTGGATGTCCCTTCGACCAGGCCTGGTACATCTCGGCCATTTGTTGCTTCAGTTTATACATCTCCTCCTTCATTGCATTAACGTCCACTACTTCCTCCTCCCTAGATGGGTCGACAATGCTTGCTTCCAATTCCTGGTTGACCATGTTTGACTTATCCTTAGAGCGGGTGTTGTAGGGATGGGTTGCCAGAATGCCAGTCAACTTAACCACTTGCCTGGACTCATCAACAACAACTTTGTTAGCGGTTAGGGCATTAACAGATAGATAATCGCACATTGAGGAGTAAATGCACCTAAGCAGTTAACCATTTCTATTATGCCTTTGCTTGGTTGCATGCGTCATCCCGGCTTTCCGTTTTCTTTATTTGCCAATTGCAAACATTTCTCTTCTCTTTTCTCTCTTTTTTTTCTTCTTTTCTTCTTTTCACTTTTACCTTTGTCTTCTCTTGTTCCTATTCGCTCTTTTCCTCAAAATTGTTTTTCCGCTCTTTTCTTTCCTTTGCTCCCTTTTTATTTTCTCTTGTTTGCTTTTGTTTGTTTCCTATTTTCTTTTGTTTTTCTTTCCCTCTTTTGTTTTTCTCTCCTTTCTTGTTTTTCACCTCTTTCCATTCATTCTTTTCTTGTTTTTCCCTTTTCATTTAGTTACGGTCGAATCCTATGGAGATTGCCTACGTATAACGACCCCGCGTGAATCAGACCGAGCGTAGTTCTTGAAAATTAAATGTGAAAATAGAGAGATAATTTTTGGGATTTTCATTAATAAACGCCGATTACAAGAGATACTATACTATTTGTTTTTCTCAGAGGGGGAAAATTACAAAACAGACTTAAAAACAAAATACAGACTCGATGACTAGGAATACATCAAAGCTTCAAATCCTGGGGACCACGGGGCATCACTCGGCATCGCCGCGGGCCTGCGCAAGACTGAGAAGGTTTCAATGTCAACTGTAGGCTATTTAAAGAAAGCTAGCCATGTAATGACTTATTTTGACTTTAAAAAAAGAAGAGTGGCTATTTTTCAATAATATTTATTTTGAGAAAACAAAGACTCGGTTTTGCAAATACGGCCTTTCAGCACTTCCGAAAGGAAGATTTTAAGGCTGTGCCCGCAAACCATTTAAAAATGACTCAGGGTGGCTGCTCTTGCAAAAACAGCCTTCCGGCGCCCTTTTGGGGACATTTGGCTTATTTTAAACAAGAATGGCGGCACCCGACTTATTTTGACAAAAAGTTAAAGTCTTGGTATTTTTGGCTATTTTTTGAAAAAGGGTGGTTGGACCCGATGGGGGTTGCCTACGTATCTCACATCCGGTGAGAATCAAACCATCGTAGTTCGGTCGATTTTCCAAAATCAAAACTATTTTGAACAACAATTTCCTTTCTATTTTTTTTTCCATTTTTCAAAAATCCGGCAGCATTTCTGTACTATTTGGGCACTTGGTTTTTCACAACAAATGGTTACCCTCACTTAGTCCTAACACTGCTTATTTTCATAATTCACTCATTTAGACAAGCCGGTCAACATGCAAGGCCGAGCAAATAAATGCGCAAGTAGCACGTATGATGCATCAGGATGGTCAACTTATTTCAGGTCACCTGTCCTAGACGGACCCAACCCCTGTGTTGAGTCCCCAAAGTCAAATGCACATGATGCAAACAAGCGTCCTACTAGGGATCCGGCATGCGTTTTTGTTCTTCTAGGTTTAACCCTAGGTTTATTGGTCTAGACCTGGCTTACCCGAGCGGACAACTCGAGCCGAGGGGGAGGCAGCGTATCGGGGATATAGAAGCTCCGCCGGCTTTGCAACTTATCCAAACCTCGTTCTAAATGGGAAAAGACTCTAAACAGAAGAGAAGCTACACGAAGTGCACCCTTCTCCATGATGTAGAAGACTCAGAAAGAGGAAGGGGTTCGCGACAGTTTATATACAATTCAACAAATATCAAAGCGGTAAAAAATTTAGCACATAGCATGGAACATGTAGAAAAATCAGATAAAGCCAAATATAACAATTTAACTGAGCTCGAATTCTTGAACCCTGAACCGAAATTCTGGGTTCTTGTCCCCAGCAGAGTCGCCAGAGCTGTCACACCTCCTTTTTCGCTTACTACACCCCGTGAAGGGTATAATAAAAGGAGTTTTTTCAATTAAAGGATAATCGAAACGGGATTCATTTTATTAAAGATTCAGAGTCGCCACTTGAGAGATTTATGGTGTCCCAAGTCACCGGTTTGAATCCCGAATCGAGGAAAAGGTTTGACTCTGTTTAACAGTCGCGAACCAGAAATCCGGGTAAGGAATTCTGTTAACCCGGGAGAAAGTGTTAGGCATTCCCGAGTTCCGTGGTTCTAGCACGGTCGCTCAACTATCATATTCGGCATAATTATCTGATTTTAGTACATGTTCAAACCTATGTGCATTTTTAGAATTATTTAACCGCTTTTAATTAAAATTTTTAAGAAAGTGAACGTCGTTTAAAAACGTGTCTTTGGATCACGTCACATGAAATGCACCCGGATCCTCGAAACATTTTTATTCAACGTTTTGGGATTTGGATTTGGGTCACATGAAATGCACACCCGAGTTTAGGAAGGTAAGATTATTAAAGAGCGTGCCTAAAGCGACTAACGTGTTATTAACTTTGCGGGAGGCCATGAAAATTTGCTAAATGGCACGTCCCGAATCCTAAATATTTTGGTATATGCATTTAATGAGGGCCCCGCAGTTTGTGCATTTGTTTGGCGAGGCTCGTCTCATTTATTATTTAAAAGGCAAACCTAAAGCAACTACAATTTTCTACTTAATATTGTCTCTAAAAGGGCCCTGGTTGATTAGTATTGTGACATTCGACCTCAAGTTCAAGTCCGGATTCAAAAAGGGAGGAACCTCTTAGTTTGAACCCGCTACCTAACTCGAAAGTCCAAAATTACATTATGTTAAACCATGGATTGAAACCCCCAAGCCAAACTCGAATTAATGGACCAAACGGGCATGACTACGACCAGTCGCCGCAAACAGGCCCGGATGTCAGCTCCTAGAAAGGGAATTATTTGGGCTTGGTGTAAACAGAAAACAGGCCCAGGCGGGCTGTAATGCTTCAAACCACCATCAAACCAGCACCATGATAACAATGAAATGCAATTAGAGGAATTAATAATCTGAGCAGAATGTAATGTCAATTAGACAGGGATTATCGTTAATGGGTTAACTAAAGTAATTAACACAAAAATGGTGATGCCTATCGATTTGAACCCACAGCGTGCCATATATCAGCCATAGTCCAACTCTAAACCAATTATGAAATTTAACAGAACTGAGCCTTTGAACAATTTACCAATTAACAAGACTTATGAGCCATTTTCAAAGTGATTGTAGCATTTTTTGAGACAACTACACCTTAACTGCTTTTGATTCATGATTTGAATTAGCATGACAATATGAACATCAGTCCCAAACTTAACCCAAAACTAACATTACTAAACGCATGATTTATTACTAAACGTTTATCCTGCTTAGATTAAACATGGACGGGGCCTACGTGTTGCTTTTCTATCCAGTTTCCAGTTATTAAAACAAACGAGGATCATAAATCCCAAAATCCTTTTCCTGTTTCAACTATCTTCTGATTTCAAAACTACATTTACTCAAAGCGAAACTAATTTACCATATGGCTAATAAATACTCGCTAGTTTGACAGTCTCTCAGTCAGTCCAGTTATACAAATTACAACAAATTTTAGAGAACTAAAAAAATACAAATTAAGAGTGTACTCAAACAAATACAGGCCAACTATTGTTTATTCAACTATGACGATTCAAACACATCTCCCAGGAAACAAATGGATGAGTATTTCATTTCATCATTTCTTTTCACAGCTTCATCAAAACATGATTCGAGTTTGTACTTGGATATGGAATCAAAATGAGGAGAAGGAAAGGTCAGCTACAGCAGTACAAACAGACGCAAGGTTTTAGCAAGTGTTATCCAGCAACAACACAGTAATAGGATCGATTGGAAAGCAGAAATAATATTGCTGTAACCCAGGAAGAAGGATAAACGAAAGGCAACCAGTAGACAAACAAATACACTCAATTTAGGCTCAATCCCTCTCAAAATTAAATCATGAACCTCCAGAAAGTTTCAACAATCAAATCCTTAGGCCTAATGATGCCAAATCAGTTGATGAACTTTGAAATTGACCTAGACTTACAATAGAACAGTATTTTTTTGGTTTTTCTATAGCTTTTTTGTGTATTTTTTGGAGATTTTCTAAGAGGAAGAAGAGATTTCCAGAATTTCAGCCCTAGCTTTTGAATCTGGAATTCAAATTTAAGCTTCTAGAACTACAGACTATTTTTGGGGGGAATTTTGGGGTTCAAAACTTGTGACTTAAGGCACTAAAGGCTATCTTATATAGGCAAGAATAGGGGCAGAAAGTTCTGGAACTCATTCCTCATTTTCCCCCCTTTTTTATTTCAGAAATTAGTCATTAATCCCTTACTTCCTGTCTTGCTACCCAAGTTATACCCCTAAGTTATAAAAATTCTAATTTGAAACTCATCTAGAATGTTCTAGAGCTTCCAATTCAGTTGTTTGAAAGATTTCATGCTCTTGAACTACCCCAATTACCCTTAGCTTATTCTGAAATTACCAAATGACCACCAACTGACCCAGCCCCTTTAGTTCAGTTAAAATCTAACTATAGTTAAACACTAAGTTGTTCAGCTACACCCAATCAACTAACTAATCCTAACAATTATTCAAAGATCAGCACTGAACTTCAAAGAATAATCAAAATCATATATGAAGGGAACTTAAACAGAACAAACATTAGAGAGAACAAAACAGTGAAACGTAAACATGATTAACCCTTAAACCAAATCAGAAAAAATGAAAATTAAACTAATTATGGGAACAATCAAAACAGGATCAGCCATGTACAAGTACTAATCTACCACCAAGTTATGAATTAAAAACTAATCTATTAAGAATTAAAACTACCATTAAAACAGAGTTAGCCTATCGAGGGAAAATCTGAGAACACGATTTATTTAATAATCTAGAGAACATATAATAATGACAAAGTAAAGAAAAGAAACACTGAAAACATACCCTAATTAAGAAACAAAATCTCAAAGAACAAAAAGAAAACAAATAATTCGAGAAGAGGAGAGCAAAAATAGAGAAAGAAAGAAAAATTTGAGAGAAGATAATAATAGAAAAGAAAAGACAATACCTATTGAACACCGGACAGAAATCAACGAGGACCTTTGATTTTACCACGTTCTGATTCAATATGAGGCTATCCACGTGCTTTTAACACGTAAATAACCTCAAAACGAACCCAAAACCTCAACGACCACTTCAAACTGGAAATTGCGGATTTCTAGGGTTAAACTAAATTCAAGATTCGAGGAGTTTCCAAGTTGTTCGAAGGAAAATAAGGGTAGATTTGTGATGGGGAGGTCGAGGTGAGCTTGTGGTGTGATTTTGGAGTTGAAAGGTGCCGGCGCCGCCGTGTGCGGCGGAGATGGGGGTTAGGGTTTTGCAGATTTGGGGCGTTTGGTTGGGTTTTGAAGGAAGACAAAGATGGATATGGGACGAGGAGATGGCGGAGATGACATGGTGAAAATTTGGGACGATTTGGACGTTGGCCGCCGCCGTGGGCGATTTCCGGCAGCAGCGCTAGGGCGGAGCCGGCGGAGGCGGATGAGTACGAGGAAGAAAGAAATGTTTTTAGGGTTTCTGGATTTTCGGACAATTTTATCAATTATGTCAAATGAATTTGGACCATTAGATTGTGGGCAATTGACGGCTTGGATTGATTTTGTATTAACTAGCTCAACGACGTAGTATCGTTCTCATACTACGTCGTTTTATTGGTCATCAGGGCAGGGTCATGGATCTGGACCGGATTTAGGCTTAATTGAATGGGTTTTGCATGGGTTTGGGGGAATTATTTGGGCTGGGAATTAAATTGGCCCAAATTTCCTTTTCTCTTCATTTTTAAAATTGTTTTCTCTTTTCTTTTATTTATTTTTCTGATTTTTTGAAATGCTAAATCAAAACTCAAAAATCAAATTGACACTAAAAAATTATATTTTCTACTTTCCAAGTACCCTAATTTCTAATTAAACACAAATTAAAACTAAAAAATGCAAAAAGACCATTTTTGTTATTTTCTTTATTTTTTCCCTTAACTACTAATTAATCCTAAAATATGAAATTAAATCCTAAACAAATGTCAAGTGTATTTTTATATTTTTTATATGAATTAAAATGCACAAATAAAATGCAAACAATTAACATAAAATGTCAGAAAATTGCAAAATAATGAAAGAAATCATTTTGTTTGAATTTTTGGGAATAATTCATATAGGGCAAAAATCATGTGCTCACAAGAATGAGATTGTGTTCATATGTCGATGGCACTACCTTCATCTTGGGAAACCACGGTCTACCCAGGATAATATTGTAGCCCATATCACCATGCACCACCTTGAAAAGGGTCGTCTTCAACACCCCTTCGGAATTCGTGGGCAACAGAATCTCTTCTCGGGTTGTCACACTTGCTTGGTTGAACCCGGCAAGAAGTTTTGTGGCCAGAATAATGCTTCCGGTGAGCTTGTCTTGCTCTAATACCCTCCATTGTATGGTGTTGTCTGAACTTCCTCGATCCACCATAACACGTTTAATTTTAAAATCTAAGACATTTAAAGAAATTACCAACACATTGTTGTGCGGTAGCAGAAATCCATCTAAGTCTTCCTCAGTGAAAGTAATATCGTCTTCAGCGACTTCCCAGAGTCTCTTGTTGTATGTTACTAACACCTTCGTCTTTTCTTCTACCGAGAATGTAACCCTATTAATCTTGTTCCCTCGAAAATCATGTTGACCGTCAGGCACGGGAGATCTTCTTCTGCTTTTGAAGGCTCTGCATTATCACGGTTTTGACTGTACTTATTTTTAGCCCGGTCACTTAAAAATTCCCTGAGATGGACGTCTTTCCGCAATGTCACCACCTCTTCATGTAGATGCCGACAGTCCCCAGTCCGATGAACGTTTGTCCCGTGGTATTCGCACCACGAGTTAGGATCCCTTTGGCTGGGACCGCATCTCATTTGCTTCGGTAACTGTGCTTCTTTAATGTTCCTCATGGCCAACACCAGCTCTATCACAATGACATTGAAGTTGTATTCGGAAAGCCTAGGGTAGGAAGAATATCAAAAACCTAACGTTTTCTTGTCCTATAACGACCTGTTATTTCGGCCACAATCAATTCTCCTATCGGTAGCGAATCTATACGCCGATCGGAAACCTATGCTGCGTCCTTCGCCCCGTTCACAGGGAAAAAACCAACTCCTTAAAGACTGTCGATCCGTGTCGAAATCATCTTTCTATTTCTCCTTATTCTTCTCCCGGTCCCAACCCTTGACCGACGCTGGGAAATCGAGTTGGTCATTTTCAATTCTTATCTTCGATTCGTACTAGTTGTGAACATCCACCCAAGTTGTTTCCTGGAACTCAAGCAAACTTTCTTTAAACTTTCGGGAAGCATCAGAGCTTCTCAGATTCAGACCTTCTGGTGAATGATTAAGCCGCCATTCATCCGGTAGCAACATCCTTTCCTTCTGGAATCTGGTGACAAACTCCCGCAGCAACTCGGACTCTCCTTGTGAAATCCTGAATGTATCGTCTTTTCGGGCATGTGCCTTTCTGGCCCCAGCATGGGCCTTAATGTAAGAGTCCACGAGCATCTCAAAGGAGTCTATGGAATGCTCGGGCAAAAGCTAATACCAGCTCAGGGTTCCTTTCGTAAGAGTCTCCCCGAATTTCTTCAGCAAAACTGAATCAATCTCGTGGGGAGATAAATCGTTCCCCTCCACCGCTGTTGTATAGGTTGTGATATGCTCTTGAAGATTTGAAGTCCCATCATACTTCGGCACATATGGAATTTCAAACCGCTTTTGGATCAATTCTGGTGCCGCGCCTGGATTGTACAACATTTCTGTGTACTTCTTTGAGTCCGGCTATTTCAGCACCGGTGGTGCACCCGGAATTTGATCCATTTGGGCGTTTACTTCCCTCACAAACCACATGAGTTCGACTTTAAAGGGACCACTCTCATTTTTGTGACTAGATCCGCTCCCCCCGGCCCCATCAAAGCCAACCTCGCCCCTCGGGGTATTGTTATCGACCCTCTGTGTTGTTTGACTTGCCGGAGCTCCGAGAAGAACTAGACCTCGTCCATTCGCGTTGTTGGAATCACCCGACAATGCCTGTTTCAGCTCCGTCAAGACCTTATCATGTCATGTGAGATGGCCTATAATGGCTGATAAGTGGGGATTTTGACTATTTATTAGCGCCTTTTAGCTTTCGTTTTAGTCCAAAAGCGTTTAATTGTATTCTTAAAAACTGATGAAATATGCTTAATTGCAAGAGTATGGGAAAATGAGCCACTAAGACGAAATCCAACTCAAGAAGGAGTGATCCAAACTCAAGGACAAAATTAGGCATAGAAGCTCAAGTGTGGACCGCAGATTTCCATCTGCGGCCACAGAATGTGAAGGAAAGTTTATCAGAGACCAAGTGCAAAGTGCGGTCCGCACATGAAATGTGCGGCCTCAAAAGCTAAACAAGAGCTGAAGTTCAGAGAGTTCTCATTTCAAGCTTACAGGAAGTACGGACCGCACAATTATTGTGCGGCCGCACCCGAAAATGTGCGGTCCGCAGAAGAGCCCTGTGCTGCCACACCCAGAAATATGCGGACCGCGGAATATGAGATATGCGGCTGCGTCTCAAAATATTGCAGCCGTAGATTCAAATCCTATCAAGACTGAAGCAAAGTGCGGACCGCACATGGAATTGTGTGGCCGCAGAACCTCCGAAAAGGTATTTTTGTCCGAAAATTCCAGTTTGCATAAATAGAATAGTTTCACAAAATTAGGTCAAATTTTGAATATTCAAAGTGTTGTAGCTGTTTTTCTTTGCTTCTTTAGGCAAATTTAGCTTATTTTCGTGATTTAACATTGGATTTTTATCTTTTAATCTTTCGATATGAGTTTTATTATCTTTTCTTCTTTGTTTCCTTCTATACCCATTATGAGTAGCTAGATTCTCATTAGGGTTGTGACCTAACCCTAGAATGTAAACCTAATGGGTGTTTGATTTATGACTTGTTTATGGTTGGGTGTTTATTATTTAGCCTTGTTCTTGCTTTTAATTGTAGAATTAATGGTTGCAAGCATTAGTTCATGCCTATTTGACTTGGTCTCTACTTGAGAAAGAGAGACTTAGTCTAGGAAAACTTGGTAACAAGAAACTAGACAAAATCAAGAGATTAATAGTCCCAATTAAAGCGTTGAACCTAGAGATAGTAAAACCCGGCTTGAGAGTTTTATCAATTGTTTTGTTCAATACCCATTTGGACTTGAGAAAGCCAAATTTGACAAAATCACTCTCTTACCGAGAGGTATTGAGTGGGTACTTGAGTGTTGATAGCTATAATACACCCCGACAACCAAAACAAGCTTTAATGTTTACAACCTGTTAGGCAAACACCTAGGTGAAGGTCATAGCCCTAGGCCGTTTACATTATTTGAAAACACCAACAAAAATAGTTTCTTAGTTTCAATTATTTATCTTGCAATCTTAGTTTAAACTAGACCTAGAATCAACCAATTTTGCGGAATTCGACCCCGACTCTCTGTTGGGTATTACTTTTGCATTGACCGTTTCATAACATCAAATAGAGGTGTGACTTGGACGAGATCAATTTTTGGCGCCGTTGTCGGGGAGCAAAAAACGGATTTAGCTATATATTTGGTTTTGTGTGTGAATTGTCTTATTTTCCTCCTGTGTTACTAATCTTTTTTGTGAAATAATTGTAGATTAAACAATGGCTCTCAACATTGATCCACTCGCAAACAAGCCTATGGGGGATGTGGACCTTGAGGACGACCAAGTTGAAGAGGTTCCTCTTGAACCTCAAGCAAATAGAAGAGGCTGGCAGCCTCAAGACAACGTCTCTGTTCCACCCCCACCTCCACCAGGAATGGCTCCACACCGGGTATTGTCGAATGAAGGGTATGCATGTGTCATAGTCCCGCCCCGCAACAGGGCGGGCAATTTTCAAATCACGAATGTAATGCTCACATTGCTAGAGCAACGGGGATTCTTCATCGAGGCTCCGAGTCAAAATGCATACAAACACTTGAAGGGGTTTGTGGACACTTGTTGGGGAAGTAAACAGACAAACATCTCCGAGGATGCTTTAAGGTTGAGGCTATTTCCTTTCTCTCTACGGGGGAAAGCCTTGGATTTGTTAGAGAGATTGCCAAACCATTCCATCCATACATGGGATGAATTGGCAGAGAAATTTATTTCTAAGTTCTTTTCTCCCGGGCATATGGCTACTCTTAGAGATGAGATTCTAGCATTCAAACAAGAACCCAATGAGTTGTTACATGAAATATGGGAGAGGTACCGAACCATGGTGAAAGAGTGCCCAAACAATGACATGACGGAGGCTATGATTCAACAAACTTTCTATAGGGGGGTCAATACTACTAATCAATGCGTGGTCAACCAACATGTCGGTGGAAATTTCATGACAACGTCGTATGCGGAAGCTTGTGAGATTTTAGATGAAATGGTGGATACTTCATCGGCAAGGAAAGTAGAGAAAATGTTCCTCAAGGTGATCCAAATGTGATTCACCTACATAAAGAACTGCATGATCATGGGAAAGCCATTGTCGAGTTGACCACCACAATGAATCAATTAGCCAAGGCTCAACTTCAACAAGTGCAAGGTCCTAAGCAAGTCAATGCAATAGAGGGAGTTAGTATGATGGTAAACAAGAGAAGGGAAAAAGGTCCACAAGTGCAAAACCATGTGGAGATTTATATGCAAGAAGATAGTGGGTTTGATCAAGATGAATCTTACAATGAACAAGAGGAGGAAGTGCAATACGTGAACAACTTTCAAGGGCAAACAAACAACTCTCGAAGCTCGAATCAACAACAATGGCAACCTCAAGGTAATCAATATAATTGGAACTCGAACAACCAAGGCAATTGGAATGGTAACAACAATCAAGGAAATTGTACTGGTCAAAATAACCAAGGCTATTGGAGTGGCAACAACCAAGGATATTGGGGAGGCAACAACCAAGGGGGATGAAAAAATAACCAAGGCAATCGGGGGTCGGGCTTTCAAAGGCCCCTGATGTATCAACAACCGAACAACCCCCTCCTTATCCTTCCCATGGTCCAAGTTCTTCCAACAATGAGATGGGACGAATTGAGAATATGTTCAAACAAATGATAGAGAAGAATGCCGACACCGATGCCCAACTAGACTCACACAACACATCAATTCGCAACTTAGAATTTCAACTAGGGCAAATCTCTCAAGCTTTAAACACTCGTCCTAAGGGGAAACGACCAAGAGACACGGTGGTGAACCCAAAGGGTGGGAACATCACGGGACACGCCATGGCCAGTACTACAAGGAGTGGAAAAGGTGGGAATACACCCACCTCAAGTCAAAGGAAACTTGTGGATGATGAGCAAATGGTACAAGAAGATGAGATCCCGAATAATGAGGTGCAAGCAAATGAAGAAGTACGGATTGATATTGATGACACTGTGGAGGAGACTGAAGAGGAAGCGAACCTGTCTAGGGAGCACATTGTTGACATACCGGTATCGGTAGTGCAAAAGGATAAGGCACCAATGCCTAGGCCTCCTTCTCCATATCCTCAAAGGCTTGCCAAACAAAATGGCGAGAATCAATTTAAAAAGTTCATAGACATAATGAAGAGTCTATCTATCAATGTGCCATTGGTTGAAGCTTTGGACAAAATGCCCAGTGATGCAAAGTTTATGAAGGACTTGGTAACAAAGAAGCGGTCGATGAATGTGAAACTATTAAGATGACTCACCAAGTGAGTGCAATTGTGCATTCAATGGCTCCTAAATTGGAAGATCCTGACGCTTTCACTATTCCTTATACCATTAGAAGTGCTGAATTTGCTAAAGCCATTTGTGATCTTGGGGCAAGTATTAATTTGATGCCCTATTCGGTTTTTAAGACTTTGGGAATTGGGCAACCAAGACCCATATCTATAAGATTACAAATGGCCGATCGTACTATGAAGAAACCGTTGGGAGTGATTGATGACGCTTTGGTCCGTGTTGATAAATTCGTTATTCCGGCAGATTTTGTTATTCTTGATTGTGAGGTTGACAATGTGGTACCGGTTATTCTTGGGAGACCTTTCCTTGCTACAGGGAAGGCTCTAGTTGATGTTGAAATCGGAGAACTTACCTTCTGGGTTGGTGATGAAAAAGTGGTTTTCCATGTGTGTAAGTCTATGAGGCAACCTAATAGCAATGAGGTGTGATCTTTCGTGGACTTGGTGGCCGATGTGATTGTGGATGAAACAAGTGATGTGATGAATGTTGATGATACATTGGAGGTCGTCTTGCTCAATTGTGATGATGAAGAAATGGAGGGTTACGTGGAATGTGTGAACTCTTTGCAAGGAATAGGGTCGTACACTTATGAGCCCCGCAAATTGTCCTTGGATCTTGAAAATAGAACCACTCCTCCAACAAAGCCATCAATTGAGGAGCCTCCCATCTTGGAGTTGAAGCCATTGCCTCCACATCTTCGGTATGGAATTCTTGGCCCTTCTTCTACTTTACCGGTTATTCTTTCCTCTCGTTTGAGTAACGTGCAGGTAGATTCTACATTGGCGGTCCTACAAAAGAGGAAGAAGGCTATTGCATGGACATTGGTGGATATTCGGTGAATAAGCGCCACATCTTGCATGCACAAGATTAACTTGGCAGAAGGTTCCAAACTATCTATTGAGCATCAAAGGAGACTCAATGAAGCCATGCAAGAGGTTGTCAAAAAGGAGATCATCAAGTGGTTGGATGTCGGCGTTGTTTACCCCATTTCCAATAGTTCGTGGACTTCTCTGGTTCAATGTGTCCCAAAGAAAGGGGGCATGACGGTGGTCACCAATGATTAGAATGAGTTGATTCCTACAAGAACGGCGACCGGGTGGAGAGTGTGTATGGACTACCGTAAGCTCAACAATGTCACAAGGAAGGATCATTTCCCACTTCCCTTCATAGATCAAATGCTTGATAGATTGGCCGTTCGTGCTTTCTAATGTCATTTCATTGTTGAGAAAGGCATTGTCCTTGGACAAAACATCTCAAAGAATGGCATTGAAGCGACAAGGCAAAGATTGAGGTGATTTCTAAACTTCCACCTCCAACTTCAGTGAAAGGCGTGTGGAGTTTCTTAGGCCACGCGAGATTTTACCGGCGTTTCATCAAGGATTTCTCTAAAGTTGTGAACCCATTGTGCAAGCTTTTGGAGAAAGATGCCAAGTTTCATTTCAATGATGAGTGCATGAAAGCCTTTGAATTGCTAAAGCTAAAGTTGACTACTACTCCCATTATCACCGCTCCAATTTGGAGTATTCCTTTTGAGCTCATGTGTGATGCAAGTGATGTAGTGGCTATTTTGGAGCAACGCATAAACAAGATCTTTCATCCGGTCTATTATGCAACTAAGACCATGAATAGTGCCCAAGTCAACTACACCACTACGGAGAAAGAGCTTCTTGCCATTGTGTTCTCTATTGAGAAGTTCCACTTGTACTTGATGGGTGCAAAAGTAATTGTGCATACGGATCATGCGGCACTTCGTTATCTTATGAGCAAGAAAGATTCCAAAGCTCGGCTGATGAGATGGGTACTTTTGTTGCAAGAGTTTGATATAGACATCCAAGATCGAAAAGGGAGTGAAAACCAAGTGGCGGATCACTTGTCTCGTTTGGAGGAGGAGGGGAGGCCACATGATGGCATTGAAATCAATGACTCCTTCCGTGATAAGGAATCTTGGCTATTTCAATGAAAGAGGTGACTTGGTTCGCAGATCTAGCAAATTATCTTGTGAGTGGTACCATTCTGGTTGAGTTCTCTTCAAACCAAAGGAAGAAGCTCAAACGGGATTGTCAAGACTATTATTAGGATGAACCGTACCTTTTTTGGATTTGTACGAATGGAGTGGTTAGAAGATATGTACCGGAGGACGAACAAGTTGAAATTCTTGGGGCTTGTCATTCTTCGTTGTATGGTGGTCACCATGGTGGAGAATGAACGGCAGCCAAAGTGTTAAGTTGCGGTTTCTATTGGCCCACTCTTTACAAGGATTCAAGTGATCTAATTGATATGGGGCTATATTTCCATAGTTTCGTAAATTATGTTCCTTGCATTTTATATTCTTTAATATAAATTACACTTTAATTGCATGTAATGGAGTCTATTTTATGGGTAGGTGAATTGGAGATGAAAGTAGATCAAAAAGGATACTTAAATGTTGAAAGTGTGCTCGAGAACAGTGAAAAGGAGAGACCAGGCTTTAGCCTAGCGAGGCCAGCCAAAGGCCAGGCAAAAGTTGGCATTAGTTTGTCGTTGCAAGGCAAAGGCCAGGCTGAGGCTGGCGTTAGGCTGGCGACGCCAGGCCTAGGGCCAGGTCCAGTCCGAGTTTTCAAGATTTAATTCGTTTCCCGGTTTGACTAGGACTCGACCTACACATTTAGGTCTTTTCCTACACATATAAATAGACGTTAAAATGCCACTTTGAAGGGAGTTGGGCAACCAGAGGCAAGAACATCATGTGGACAACTTTTGGAGGAGAAAATCATAGAGTTCTTCATCCCTTTTTCTTTTCTTTGTAATTTGTTTATGCAAACTACTTGGAAAGTTATTATTATGAACATGAGTGGCTAAGCACTCTACGTTCTAGGGTTGTGGTTGACATGATTATTAACGTTTATTGATTACATCTTCGTTAATACGGATTATCATCTTGTGGTTATTTCTCTAATTCTGTGCATAATTGCTTAATTGTCAGGCTAGCAGTTGAGTTCCATTTACTATCTATGCTATGCTTTGGAAAGCCGTGTTTAGATTAGAGTAGAATTAGAGAGAGCTTGTTTCTGAACCCGTGGCTCGAAGAAGACTTCGCGGTTAGGATAGGAATATACCTAACAGTCTTGCTTAATTGAATATTGTATCATGTTCGTTCATGATAGATCCAATCCCGTAGGAATATAGGGTTGATATATTGTGGGCAGGCGAGTAGTATTGTGGGAACATGCTATTCATATAAAAGATCCGGCTAATTAGAAACCATAAATAATCTGGATTATCGAGTGTGAATTTTTGAACTTAATAGGATTGATAAACCAACCACAACCCTAGAATTTCCATCTCCTCTTAAGTAAAATCTCGGCATACAATATCGCATTCTTGATAGTTTAGTTGTTATTTATTTAGTTTCCGCAATAGTAGAATGATATAAAAATACCACTCTCAAATATCTTGGACAATTAATTAATTTTAGTTGGCTTAATTAACGATCAATCCAAGTCTCTGTGGGTTCGACATCCGACTTTCCAGTCACTTTATTACTTGACGACCATGTATACTTGTGTGTGTGTTTGGTCCCAACAAGTTTTTGGCTCCGTTGCCGGGGACTTAGTTATTGATTTTTTAGCTGAGTTAAGTTGTTATTCGTTATTTGTTCAAGTTTTAATTTTTAGTTTGCTTTATTTGTGATAACGCAAGCTCTTCTCTTGAATACGGAGGAGTAGAAGTGCAAACAATCTCCTTCCTCTTGATCCTGAAATTGAATGAACACTTCATAGAGTGAGGAGGAAATTTGAAGCTAGAACTAGAGTTGAAAGAGAGTTGGACATCGTAGTTCAACCACAGCCAATAGAGATGGCAGGTAATGAAGAGCGTCCGGTGATAGAAGCCGCAAGGCCCAATCTGGCTCTGATGACTCAGGCGGTTGTGAAGCCTGATATCATGGGTTACTTTAAACTCAAACAGTACATGGTACAGCTGATTCAATCCACAGGGCAGTATGTGTGTCTATCTCAAGAAGACTCGTAGAGGCACATTCAGAACTTCCTAGAAATTACAAACACTTACCATTATTCGAACGTTTCCAAGGACTATGTCAGGCTGACACTGTTTCCCTTTTCACTGATGGGGGAAGCTATGGAATGGTTAAAAAAGGAGCCCGCGAACTCAATCCACAATTGGGATGATCTAGCAAGGAAATTCTTAATGAAGTTTTTTCCCACAAAGAAGACAAAGTCGCTGAGGAGCCAGATTCTTGGGTTTCAACAACGAGATGGTGAGACCCTTCGACAAGCTTGGGAAAGATTCAAGAAGTTACTCAGAGACTGCCCACACCATTGTCAAACTGATGAGGTATTGGGTCACACCTTTGTTGATGGGTTGGACGAGGCATCAAAGATGAATCTTGACTTACCATGTGGGGGTAGTTGCATGGCATGACCGCATAGTGAGATCCAGATCTTTCTTAACAATTTCACTACTAATGATAATAATTGGCAAGGAGATGGGGAACTACGAAGAGCACTTAAACAAAAGGCAGCAGGTGTGATCGAGCTTGATGACTTCTCAGCAATGAGGGCAGAAATAGCGAGATTAGCAAATCAGATGAATAAAGTGGCAATGCACCATGCACAACAAATGCAACATGTGCAACAGATGTCTGCTTGTTACGAGTTATGTGGTGAAGGTCACACTAGGGACATATGTACCGTGAATCCTGAATCAATCTACTATGTGGGGCAACAAGCTAGAGGGTCGATGAATCAACATGCTCAATATGGTAACACATACAATCTGAATTGGAGGAATCATCCTAACTTCTCTTGGGCTGGAAATCAGAATATCAGGCCTCAAGCGAAATACAATCATCCACCTCAACCCTCACAGCAAGCGGAAGAGAGTTTGACTGACTTGATGAAAAAGCTCTTGATAGACAATCAGCAATTGTGCATAGAATTCAGAAATCTAGAGAGGCAGTTTGGGCAGATGGCTAACAATCAGAATACTAGACCTGCTGGAGCTCTCCCGAGTGATACTAAACATAATCCTAAGGCTCAAGTCAATGCAGTTACCTTGAGAAATGGAAGAGAATTAGAAGAAGTTCCAGAGAAAAATAAGTATACAGCTAGATCTGAAGGAGAATTAGTTCCTAAGCCATTTGAGGAGAATAAGAAAGAAAAGCCAGAAATTGTGACAAGGCCACCACCTCTGTTTCTACAAAGATTGCAAAAGCAAAATGATGATGCTATGTACAAGAAATTCTTAGATATATTGAGTCAAGTGCGTGTGAATTTGCCTTTGGTGGAAACTTCGCAGGAAGTGCCTGAGTATGCAAGGTATCTCAGACATATTGTGGCAAACAAGCAAAGACACACAGAATGTGAAACAGTTGCACTTACTGAAGAGTGTAGTGCTAGAGTTCAGAGTAAACTCCCTCCTAAGTTCAAGGATCCTGGGTGTTTAACAATTCCTGTCTCTTGGAAAACAAGAAGTTGGTAAAGCCCTGTGTGATTTAGGGGCTAGTATAAATTTGATGCCATCCTCTTTGTTCAAGCAACTCGGATTGGGGGTGCTTAGACCTACTACAATCGCTTTACAGTTGGCAGATAGGTCACTAGTTATGCCAGAAGGAATTATTGAGGATGTGTAGTTTGAGTGGGAAAGTTTATTCTTCCTGCTGATTTTATGTTCTTGATTACGAAGCAGATGAGGAAGTACCCATTATTTTGGGGCGACCATTGTTAGCTACTGGTGGAGCGCTTATTGATGTTAGGGAAGGGAAGTTGAAGATGAGAGTTGGCAATGAGGAAATTACTTTTAATGTGTACAAGGCACTTAAGCTCCCTAAGCATTATGAGAATTTGTGAATGATTACTGCGGTAGAACTGAAGGGGATAGAGCAGAGTCCTTATGTGAATTGTAGTGATTCGGATAGGACGACTGAGTTGGAGGAGGTGGTGTTGCAAGCTGAGTGTGTAAGGATGATTGAAAAAAGAGCCAGAGATGAAAGAGGAGATCTGCTGAGAGCGTGTAAAAAGGCTAGGCTTAATGGGAGAAAGAAGAAGAGAAAGCGCACAGCCTGAGCACAGTAGCAGTGTCGTGCCGCGACGTTAAACCAGGCGCTTGTTGGGAGGCAATCCAGCTTCACTATTTTCTTTTATTTTTATTTTTTCTTATTATTGTTGTATTATTTATTCTTGTTTTGTAAGATATTAAGCATAGGGAGTAAAGCCATGGGAAGTGTGCAAAAGTGAGTTAGATGGTGAGAACTAAGTGTGGGGTGCCACAAAAAGGACCATGCTTGGGGGAAGTCTGAGTACCCGTGAGTCGCTATTGCTTCGGCCTTTGGCCTTTCAGGGAGTTTCTTGTCAACCCTTGTTATTGTTTTGCTTTATTTGTACATTGGGGACACTACACTCTTTTAAGTGTGGGGTGGGAGAATTCTCTAGATGATTAGTAGGATGTAGAAAAAATGTTAACTTCTTATTTGTGATCTCGTAGTTGTGTAGTAGTTATGTAGTATTTTAGTAGCTATGAAAAAAATCGGAAAAAAAATAGAAAAACTGGCCTCTTCCCGACGATGGATCTCCTAGACAGTTTTCTTGAGGGATTTAAGTCTATAAAAAAAGGACAAAATTGTAGGTAGTGTATTATTCCCCCTTGGTTTTTCTTTGTGTCGCGGTTCTTTTCCAAAGGTTTTGTTTGAACCGGGTGTAGGTAGTTTTATTTTTTTAAGAGAGGAGCCATGGTGATGTGAATTGAATTGAAGCAATATCTCTTGACATTGTTATGCCTTGAGAATAGTGAGTACTTTGGTTGTGACGCTTAGGCTCAGTTTTTGTCTCTTGTATAAGTACCTTAAATTGTATAATCTTAAATTTGCTTAACTGCTTTGACTAGAGTGTCTTGATGAGTCCAATCCTGAGTGAGTTATGTGCCATATGTGTGTGAGGTTTGTGTGTTATTCTGTGCATTACATTTGATGTCCAGAACTTGCCCCGTGTGTTTGCAAAGCGAAATGGTAGTTTTGTTCAGTCTTGGAAGTGATATAGGCGTTTCTTTGTTGAGCCAAATATATATATTTTTCCTGCCTAATTGTTATGCATCGTCGTTAACCCCGTTGAGCCGGTAAACCTGTTTCTTTGGCAACCACATTACAAGCCTTACCCACTTGTTTGAATTAACCATCTATTTGAACATTTTCACCTCTCATGAGCACTTGAATTTTCATGAACTTTGTAAAAGTTAAAGTGTGGGGTGATTGGTTTTGCTTTTGAGTGGAACTAATGAAATAAGGAGAAAGGTGCACTGTTTTGAAAAAGTAAGAGCCACTTGAATTGAAAAAGAAGAAAAAAATATAGTTGTATTGCTGTGAAAGTATTCCGTGATAGTGGTGACTCTTGATGTAGTTGTGCTTAAAGACGTATGGAGTTAATATACATTGATGTGAAAGTGGAGTTATGGTTTGATATAAGTATGGGGGTTTGAATGTTAAAGTATATGTATTAAAGTGCTTAGGGAGGTGTAGTCACTCATATCCAAATGTATCCTACCCGACCCGCAGCCTACATTACAACCAATGAAAGTCCTACTTGATCTTAGACTGAATGAGCTCGATTAGTCGAGTATTACACTACGGGCAAGCCTTTGGTGCATCTTTTGTAGCATAAGAATGTATTTCTGAGAGTGAGTGAATTCTTTCTATCTTGAGTTCCTAATTGTTCTTAAATTTTATTGTGTGTGGAATACTATCTTTTGTTGTGTGAGGGCACTTGATTCATGAAGGAAAGGTAATGTTATTTACCTCTATGTTAGAGTAAGTGAGTGAATTGTGAAATAATGCATCGTACTTGTGAGTAAAATCTTGAGGTAAAGATGTTACACCCTTGTGCTTAGTCTATTTTAAAGATTCTTGGTGTGATGAGTTGGGAGGATTGTTTAAAAAGGTTGTCTCTATACGGGTAGTTTGATTCCTCGAGGACGAGCAATGTTTAAGTGTGGGTATTGATGTGGGGCTATAATTCCATAGTTTCGTATATTATGTTCCTTGAATTTTACATGCTTTAATGATAAATTACACTTTATTTGCGCGTAATGGAGTCTATTTTATGTGTAGTTGAATTGGAGATGAAATTAGAGCAAAAATGATACTTAAACGTTGAAAGTGTGCTCGAGAACAGTGAAAAGGAGAGACCAGGCTTTAGCCTGGCGAGGCCAGCCAAAGGCTAGGCTGAAGCTGGCATTAGGCTCGCGCTGCAAGGCAAAGGCCAGGCTGAGGCTGGCATTAGGCTAGCGCTGCAAGGGAAAGGCCAAGCTGAGGCTGGCGTTAGGCTGGCGACGCCAGGCTGGGGCTAGGTCCAGTCTGAGTTTTGAAAACTTAATTCGTTCCCGGCTTGACTAGGACTCGACCAACATGTTTAGGTCCTTTCGTACACATATAAATAGACCTAAAAATGCCACTTTGAAGGGAGTTTGGCAACGGAGGCAAGAACATCACGTGGTCAACTTTTGGAGGAGAAAGTCATGGAGTTCTTCATCCCTTTTTCTTTTCTTTGTAATTTGTTTATGCAAACCACTAGGAAAGTTGTTATTATGAACATGAGTGGCTAAGCACTCTACGTTCTAGGGTTGTGGTTGACATGATTATTAACGTTTATTAATTACATCTTCGTTAATTCAGATTATCATCTTGTGGTTGTTTCTCTAATTTTGTGCATAATTGCTTAACTGTCTGGCCAGCAGTTGAGTTCTATTTACTATCTATGCTATGCTTGGGAAAGCCGTGTTTAGATTAGAGTAGAATTAGAGAGAGCTTGTTCCTGAACCCGTGGCTCGGGGAAGATTTCGCAGTTAGGATAGGAATATACCTAGCAGTCTTGCTTAATTGAACACTGTATTATGTCCGTTCATGATAGACTCAATACCATGGGAATATAGGGTTGATATATTGTGGGCGGGCGAGTAGTATTGTGGGAACATGCTATTCATATAAAAGATTCAGTTAGTTAGCAACCATAGATAATCTGGATTAACGAGTGTGAATTTTTGAACTTAATAGGATTGATAAACCAACCACAACCCTGGAATTTCTATCTCCTCTAAAGTAAAATCTCCTCATACAATATCGCATTCTTGATAATTTAGTTGTAGTTTGTTTAGTTTCCGCAATAGTAGATTAATAGAAAAATATCACTCATCTTGGACAATTAATTGATTTTAGTTTGCTTAATTAACGATCAATCTAAGTCTCTGTGGGTTCGACATCCGACTTTCTAGTCACTTTATTACTTGACGACCATGTATACTTGCGTGTGTGTTTGGTCCCAACAAGTTTTTGATGCGTTGTGATGAATGTCAAAGGGCCGGTGGAATCTCAAAGAAAAATGAAATGCCCCTCATCACCATTTTGAGATTGATATTTTCAATGTGTGGGGTATTGATTTCATGGGTCCTTTTGTGAGTTCTTGTGGAAACACCTACAACTTTGTCGCGGTTGATTATGTGTCCAAATGGGTTGAGGCCATTGTTTTCCCAACAATGAAGCGAGAAGTGTGGTGGTGTTTTTGGAAAAAGAACATTTTTACAAGATTTGGTACTCCAAGGGCTATCATAAGTGATGGGGGATCGCATTTTTGCAACAAAGCTTTCGATACCTTACTCACCAAGTATGGTGTCACTCATAAAGTCACGGATCCCTATCATCCACAAGCAAGCGGTCAAGTGGAAGTCTCCAACCGGGAGATAAAGAGTATTTTGTCCATAACAGTGAATGCTAACTGGACAGATTAGTCCAAGAACCTTGATGATGCTTTATGGGCTTATGGGACGGCTTACAAAACACCGATCGGAATGTCTTTATACCGGTTGGTGTTCGAAAAAACTTGTCATCTTCCGGTGGAACTTTAGCACAAAACCATGTGGGCTTTAAAGAAGTTTAATCTTGATTGGGATGTCGCCGCCAACTTAAGGGTGGCACAATCGAATGAGTTCGATAAGTTCCGGTACCATGCATACACAAGTTCGTCCTCATACAAGGACAAGATGAAGTACCTCCATGACAAGTACATTCGGAACAAGGAGTTTAAAGAAGGTGATCTTGTGTTGTTGTTCCATTCTCGGTTACGGATGTTTTCGGGAAAGTTAAAGTCTAAGTGGAGTGGCCCGTTTGAGGTTGTGGGTGTGACATCCTTTGGTGCATTGGACTTGAATAAAAAGGATGAGGTGTTTAGAGTCAATGGTCACCGGGTGAAGCACTATCTGGGAAAAGTTGGTGATGGCCACGTCGTGGCGGTAATTCATTTCAAGTGATGATGGTAATATGCGTCATGCCGCAATATTAAATCTGGCGCTTCTTAGGAGGCAACTCATGTTTCTTTTTCTTTTTCTTTTTCTTTTTATTTTTCTTTTTCTTCTTATTTAGATAGGTCTTATTTTGTGCTAACTAGTTTTGAAGTGTGTTGCAGGAATGAGTGTGCTTTTCAGGGACTGTGCTTAGAAAAATTGGCTAAGTATGGAAAAAGTGTGGATTGCACATTATTGTGCGGACCGCACAATTTGGAATGCCACAGCAGAAGGGATCTGCGCAGCATAATTCTTATGTGGACCGCAACACTGGAAATATAAAAATTGCACACTCTCTGAAGTTTACCTGTCAGAGAAATGGCCAAAGTGCGGCCGCACAAGGAAATGTGCGGCCCGCACTTAAATCTGCGGTCGCACAAGGAATTCTATGGACCACAGATCATCAAAGGGTAAATGTGTAACAGGTAAAAGTGTGCGGACCGCAGATGAAATTCTGCGGCCGCACTCATTTCTTCAACACTTGCCCAACCCGTTAAGTATAAATAGTGGCCTTCACTATACTGTTACAACTTTACACTCTCTGAGAATTGAAACACAAGCTAAAACATTGCACTCAACTGATTCACTCATCTGACACTTCATTCATCATCTTTGATCCTTCCTTAGCACCACTTCATCACTGGTTATTCAAATCATCTTTAGAATTATTCAATTTTCTTAAATTAGTTTATAATTTGTTTAGTTATTTTTAGACCAATTGTCAAATTCATGACCATGTAGGCTGTAATTTGTGTTGGGTAAACTCCTATTTGCTATAAGAGGGATGGGTATTTGGTTGGTATTGTTTAATTGCTACTACCATGTCGAATTTGTGTGCAAAAATTGAAACCCTATGTTTTTCTGCCCGATGGAATTTTAAATTGTGCGGCCGCACAAGGAATTATGGAGTCCGTAGATCAGTAGGTTAGGGCAATTAGTGTAGCTAGATTGTGTGGACCGCACTTGAAATTGTGTGGACCGCACTTGAAATTGTGCGGTCCGCAGAAATTCAACCGCGGCCGCAGAAAAGTGTGTGCGGCCGCAGATCAAGCAATTCTCTATCTTCAGAGCGTTGTCATTTTTGAGGTTCCAATGTGCGGCCGCACCCAAAATTGTGCGGACCCCAAAATCATGTGGTCGTACTTTCAAATTGTGTGGTCCGCACAACCCCATCTGCGACCGCACTCAAAATTGTGCGGACCGCACTTCCCTACCCTACATAATGTTTTTGTCTGCAACTTTTTTTGCTTATCTACACTTAAACTACAACTGACTCGTGTAGTTGTTTATTGCAGAAAATGGTTAGGTCTTGGGGACGTGGTGATACATCAAAAGGGAGAGGTGAACCCTCCTGAGGCCAAGGCAAGAGTACCTTACCACTCGCCTTACAAGGAGTTATATCCAAGAAGGCGACAGCCGGGAGAGCTCTAAAGACTGCTGAGTCTAGTTCATATGTCCCGTCTAGGGAAGAAATGGTGGGCGACTCTGTGCAAGAGAAACCGGATGCTCAATCACAACCACAGTAGCTTCGGGGTAGATTTCATCTCCGAGATGAGCCTTCCACCTCAGCAAGCACTTCTGAGGGTTCAGAAGATGAAAGTCATTGTTCAGAGCCCTCATATACACATGCCCCCAACACACCAGCTACTACAGTTGATGAGGAGGATATTCGAGATGATGGTCGAGGGGGTGGTACCAGAGTTGTCGGCCTTGAGAGGTCGAAGAAGAAAGAAGTTTGGGAAGATAGGTTCGTGAGCCTGACTGCATGCAACAGATTCCGAGAGTGGTGGCCTCAGAGATCGCTCACTCTTGAGCGTCAGTTTCTATTGAAAGATGATAGGCCCATTCTTGAGCGTCAGTTTCTATTAAAAGATTTTGACAGGTACAACCCAAATGTGTCAAGACAATTCCGGGAGAGAAAAGGGTGGACATGGTTCACTCAAAGTGTGGTGGATGCCAAGGCGCACTTGGTCTGGGAATTCTACGACAATGTGGCGCATATCAAGAAGGGGACCAAGGTGACGAAGGTGAGAAATTTGAAAGTGAGGTTCAATCAGAGCACCCTAAACACATATTTGGGGCTTGAGGATGTGGAGCCACTGCAGTATCTGGAGAAGTTCGCACTGGGTGATGCAGCTCGCCCTTGGCTAGCTGAGATTTTGGCAGCTCTGGGACCACCACCACTGTGAGAACGTGATTTTTGCCTCGATCAAATATTCCTATAGAATTCATTAAAATTAAAATTTTTCTTTTATTATTTGAATTTTAGGGAATTAATTGCATGATTTGGTGATTGTGTGCATTTTTGTGCATTTTTAATTGATATAACTCATGAAAAAATACAAAAAATAGCATACTTGCATTTAGAACCTCATTTTAACATCGTCATTAGTTGATTAACATTACAAAAATAAGAGAAAATAACAAAATAGCCCTTTTGCATTGTTTTACTTTTAGTTTTTGATTTTTCCTTAAGTTTTCTTTTTAAACTAGGATTTGTTTAATTTTTGAGAATTAATTAGTTTAATTTTAGAGTTAAATCAGGTCTTGTGTATTCTTAATTTTGTACTTAATAAAATCTAAAAAATTGAATAAGAAAAAGGAAGAAAAGAAGAAAAACAAATAAAGAAATTGAGAATTTAAAAGATTAAAAAGGCTGTATTGTGTAACTTGGGCCAATTCTAATGTCAGCCCAAACAAATCCATCCCCAAACCCATGCCAAGTCCAAGCCCAAAACCCATCCGATCCGGTCCAGCACCATTGTAATCGAAACGGCGTCGTTTTAATAAATATCAATCCTGGTCGTCGAGGATCTTTGATCCTACGGTCAGGAACTAGTGTAATTTTAGTATAAAACGGTCGGATAAGCTCCCCCTACCCCTCAATCGTCTCCCAGTTGCTCCCTGTAACGCCGGCGTAATGCCTCCCCCGCTCCACCGTCCTCCGCCGTCCGCCGCCGGCCGGAAATCCGCCTCCGCCCGGCGAGCCTCCAAACTCGCCCAAATTTAACCCCCTACACCATCTCAACCTCCTCATTACAGATCCACAATTGGTTTCTTTCAAAATCCCAACCAAAACCTTCAAATAATTCAAACCTAGCGCCGCCTCCGCCGTACACGCAGCGCCACCACCCAATCCCTACCCAATTTACACTGTAGACTCACCCCCACCCACACATCATGAATCTACATCCTCTTCTTCAAATATCCCCCAAACTTCTCGATATAGGATTTAAAATCTGGAACTTGAGTGGGTTTATTTTCTTCTCCGTTTTGGGCACAATTTCACCATAAGCTGATATTATTTGACTGCTCTTGACAAGAATGGTTGATTGATATCATCTCGTGGTCGAAATTGGAAAGGCAGTTGTGTCCGAGTTCAAAATTGGTAAGTTTCCTAGTTTTGTTTTTCGTTTCATTTGATATTTGAATTGTCTTCTATTTTTAAACTAGTTTTAATTCCAGTTTTTTGTTTCTTGCAAGTTCATTCATGCCTGTTTTTGATATGCCTTGATCTTGTTTGCTCAGTTTTAGATTTTCTTTGTAGTTTGGTGTTTTTCCCTTCTTTTGATCATATGGATTGTTATAGTGTAGATGATTCTGTTTTGTTGATTGATTGATGATTATCAGTAGCAGTCTTTAATTCTGAGTTTGGTTATTAATTTTAGCTTGAAATATGTTTAGTTGGATTGTTAGTTCAACTTTGGGGGCCTGATTGACAATTAGGCTGTTGTTTGATTTTAGCTGAATTGATTTTGTTAATTGACCATGACTTAGTCAAAGGGTTAGGTTAGTTTTGACCTAGGTAGGTAATTTCAGGGGTATTCAGGGTTAGTTTGGGTATTCAGGATTGGGTAGGAATGTTGTAGTTGAAGCTAGAACCTTCTAGGATCTTCTAAAATAGGGCCTTAATTGAAATTTCAGGACTTAGGGCAGTAACTTGAGAAACAAGTTAGAAAATGAAGGACTAATGAATAAAAAACTAAAAATAAAAGAGGGGGAAAAGGGGTAAGTGAAATCTGGAAGCTTCCCCCTCATTTCTGCCTATAAAAGGCAGTCCCCCTTGCCTTCTTGAACAAGTGCTGGAAATCTGAAAAAATCCCCATAGGGTCTAGAAGTTTTAGAGATCCCAAAATTTGAAAATCCAAACTCTGAAAAATTCAAAAAAAAAGAGTTTCAGATCCAAAACTACTGAAAAATCTACTAAAAAATCCCAAAAACTCTGATAGAAAGCAGATAGTTTAGATACAAATCAAATCCTAGAAGCCAAATCGTGAAATCAATACAAAAATGATATAAAACTTCTCCAGATCTGCTGATTTTCAACTGTAGTAGTTCATCCAGGCCTGCTTTTCAACTTCGGTTGGTTTATTTGGTTATTTGAAGTCATTTCGAAGCCTGTTACATCTGTCCTTACTCCCTGGGTTTTGAGCTGGAACTGCTGTGTTTTTCTGGTGAGTTTACACCTATTTGTGTTGCTGTGTGTTGTTGTTGCCTAGCTGACACTCATTTTCTATTTTATTCAAATTCCAGGTACATTCTAAACCACATGGATATCACGTAACTTGTAATCTGGAGTATGATTTGGGAAGGAAACGAATGTGATGATTATTAGAGAGATCCCATTTGTCTTCCTACTAGTTTTTGCTTCTTCAAATATTCTGTAGTTTGAGATTTGAATCTATATATTCATCAAAGAGGATCTAAAATTAATTTGGCCATGTTGTGTATGTTAATTCCTTCCTGGTGATTGACTATTAGGACATTATTACTCATGGTAGATTTCGTTTGTGGTTTCAGTTGTTAGCTTAGTTTGCATTAATGTAAATAGAGATGGTTTGTTAAGAATAGCTGCAAATGACATAGTGTATGGTTGTTGACTGTTTGAAATAATGAACAGGGGCATTGAATGGAATAGCGCATTAGGTCAGTTTACATTAACTGAATCTAGCATAGTAGCAAACACGGCAATTTAAAAACCTTCTTATAAATTAATCTTCTCATATACGGTATTGGAACTTGGTTAATCTGTGGATAGGTTGATTTGGGTAATAGTCCCCTTTTGTTATAGGCATGTTAATCAATAAGAGCACCCTGTTAAAAGTAGTTTAAAACATTGCTAAGATTGTTTGACATATGGACACGTTGATTGGGCCAGCCTTCTCACTGCATTTCGTCTTACCAAGATTAGGCCCAAATGAAACTGATGCCTTCATTCATGTGGGCATTCTGCACGATACACCGGCCTGCCCCAGGCACAAGGAATTTGAATTGGGCCTATCTGCTGGCCCATAACTTCAGAAGACCTGAATCCATGTTTTCTTACTTTAATGTCTCAGTTTAAAATGCAGTTTTGGGCCTTCCAAGATAAGTAGCAAATTTGAATTAAGAGGTTTCCCTCTTGTTTAAATTTGGACTTGATCTTGAGGCCCGAATCCTTGAATGCTTTTAATAGTTTATTAATAATGTTAAATTAATTAGGCCTTTAGAGGCAATCTTCAATAGAGAATAATAGCCCCTTTTAGGAAGGCCTTAAAAATAAATTGAGGTGCGTCGCGCCAAATAATATTAAATTAATTAGGCCTTTAGAGACAATCTTCAATAGAGAATAATAGCCCCTTTTAGGAAGGCCTTAAAAATAAATCGAGGTGCGTCGCGCCAAATAAAATCATGAATCGTGTGGCCCTCTTCAATTACTTCCATTGAAATACTTAGAAATTGGGACGTGCCATTTAGCGAATTTTCATGGCCTCCCGCAAAATTAATAACGCATTTGTCACTTTAGGCGCGTTCTTTAATAAATCTACCTTCTTAAACTCGGGTGTGCATTTCATGTGACCCAAATCCAAATCTCAAAACCTTGAATAAAATGTGTCGTGGATCCGGGTGCATTTCATGTGACGTGATCCAAAAACATGTTTTAAACGACGTTCAATTTCCTAAAAATTAATTAAAAGCAGTAAATAATTTTAAAATTGCACTATAGGATGACATGTACTAAAATCAGATTTTTAGCCAATTATAATGGTTTAAGCGACCGTGCTAGAACCACGGGATCCGAGGGTGCCTAACACCTTCCCTCAGGTCAACAGAATTCCTTATTCAGAATTTCTGGTTCGCAGACTCCATTCGGGAAGTCGAAATTTTCCTCGATTTGGGATTCAAGATAAACCGGTGACTTGGGACACCAAAAGCCAAACCTATCCCAAGTGGCGACTCTGAGATAAATAAATAATCCCATTTCGAATAATGTCACTTTAAATGGAAAAACTCCCCTATACATTATCCTTCGGGGTAGGTGTGTAAAAAAGGAGGTGTGACAGCTCTGGCGACTCTGCTGGGAAAACAAACCCAGAATTTTGATTCAGGGTTCAAGAATTCGAGCTTAGTATAATTGTTATATTTGGCTTATTTGATTTTCCTACATGTTCCATGCTATATGTGCTAAATATTTTACCGCTTTGATATTTGTTGAATTGTATTTATAAACTGTTACGAATCCCTTCCTCTCTCTGAGTCTTCTACCTCATGGAGAAGGGTGCACTTCGTGTAGCTTCTCTTCTGTTTAGAGTCTTTTCCTATTTAGAACAAGGTTTGGATAAGTTGCTAAGCCGGCGGAGCTTCTGTATCCCCGGTACGCTGCCTCCCCTCGGCTCGAGTTGTCCGCTCGGGTAAGCCAGGTCTAGACCAATAAACCCAGGGTTTAAACCTAGAAGAACAAAACCTCATGCCGGATCCCTAGTAGGAACGTTTGTTTGCATCATGTTCATTTGACCTAGGGGACTCAACACAGGGGTTGGGTCCGTCTAGGACAGGTGACCTGAAATGAAAAAGACCATCCTGATGCATCTTACGTGCTACTTGTGCATTTATTTGCTCGGCTTTGCATGTTGACCGGCTTGTATAAGAGAAAATTGAGCAAAATAGAAGTGTTAGGACTAAGCGAGGGTAACCACTTGTTTTGAAAAACCAATGCCCAAATAGTACCGAAATGCTGCCGGATTTTTGAAAAATGAATGAAAAAGGGAAATAAAGGAAAAAAGAAAAGATTGTTGTTCAAAATATACATTTGATTTTGACAAATTTTACCGAACTACGTGGGTCTGATTCTCACCGGATGTGAGATACGTAGGCAAACCTTATCGGTTCCGACCCCAATTTTCAAAAAATCCAAAAGTATTTTCTTTCAGTTCTTTCTTTAGAAATCTTTCTTTAGAAAATTCAAAAAAAAAGAAGTTTTATAAACTCAAAAATGGTTTCCTTCTTTCTAATGTCTTTCATATGAAAAAAAAAAAAAGAAAAAACCAATAAAATTCTAAATCCAAAAATACAGATGTCCTTCATTTTGAAGTATTTTTCCAAAAAACAAAAATCCAAAAAAAAAACTCGAAAACAAAAAATTCAAAAATACTCTCTAGATGTCTTTCTTTTGTAAATGTCCATAAAATTTTGAAAAATTGAAGTCCAAAAATATTTTTGCTTTTCTTTAGAAGTGCTTTTGTAAATAAATAAAAACTCAGAAATCCAAAATATTTTCTTAAAAGTCCCTCTTTCGAAAATTAAGAGGTTACATCCAAAATCCAAAAATATTTTTTTTTTCCTTAGAAAAAGAGAAACCACATGAAAATTCAAACAAAAATATTTTATTTTTTACTTTTGAAATTTCCAAAGTCCAAATCAAAAGAAAAGGAATTTTTAGAAATCTTTCTTTCAAAAATAAAATCAAAAATCCCAAAAAAAAAATTCCTTTCTTCTTTTAACGCATTTTTTTTAGAAAACTCCAAAAGAAAAACAAATCAAAAAAAATCAAAAATATTTTTCTTTCGCCTTAAAACTTCATGGTCTGAGTTTTATAAAAAGAAAAAGAAAGTTAGTTTATTTACTCCATTTCCAATCTGACCGAACTACGCTGGTTTGATTCTCACCGGATGTGAGATACGTAGGCAACCCTCATCGGGTCCAACCACCCTTTTGCAAAAATAGCCAAAAA
>NW_017673240.1:124399-144349 GCF_001879085.1 Nicotiana attenuata
CAGCCACATGCCAATAGAAACCAAGCTCCATTTCAAAGAAACCAGCCTCCTCACCAAAATCACTATAACCCCCGTCCTCCACAAAATAACTTCCGTCCTCGTGAACCACCTAGGAGGCCAAATTTTACACCAATCGGTGAATCCTACTCCAGTCTGTTTCCGAAGCTTGTTCAAATGGGTCTGCTGCAGCCCATACCTCCAAACAGGCAAAACCCAGAATCGCTTTCCTATCAGCGGGGTGTCCGATGCGCTTATCACTCAGGAGTTGAGGGGCATGATACAGAAAATTATTGGACATTGAAGAGAGCCGTGGAAGACTTGATAGAGCAGGGGAAGATAGTGCTGAGGGACGAGGAAGTCCCAAATGTGACCAATAATCCTTTGCCAGCTCACAATAATGGACCTATGATTGGAATGATCTGCGAGGATAAAGAGTTCGATCCGGCATTAAAGGCCATCATTGCCATTGCTGACGCAGAAAGAAAATCAAAGGTTGCTTCGAAGCAGGATAAAGGGGATAAGAAAAACAAAGTCACCAAGGCGGAGCCGGAAAAGAAAGCTGAAGCCAAAACAGAAGCGATACCCCCCAAGGATGGAATTCTCTATATCCCGCAAGGCCGTCAAGAAAAGAAGCTGATTGTGAACCCTCCAAAGAAATTGGAAGTGAAAAGGGGGATGCAAGTGTACGTACCCAAGCAAGCCTATGTGGTACGGGGGACAATCAAACCACCTCGGCTGAGTGAGCCAGTGATTATTGGACGCGTAACACAGAAGCCTGTGACCAACCCTACTGCAGTGCCATGGAACTACCATCAGACGGTGGTTATGTATAAAGGGAAAGAGATCCTGGGAGGGCTTCCAGAAAATGTTCCCGCCGAAAAGTACTCAAACATAGAAGAGGTGAACAATGTTACCAAAAGGCGTTTCCCGCCTAAGAGGCCTGTAAGTGCTGAAGAAGCATAAGTGTTCTTTCAAAAAATGAAAATGGCCGATTATGAGGTGGAACATTTGTATGAAACTTTTGTCAAGCCTAAGTACAGTAAAGAGGAAGATGATAAGGTTTTCACGGCTGAAGAAATTAAGGAAATACGTGGGGCAATGAGGAAAATGATCTACGAAACCCACATGATCCAGCCAGGAGAGGGCACTAGCACCGCTGAGGTGTTATACATGGGACCAAGCGCCAAGCTTCAAAACTGGAAGGCTACGCCATGCCCGATCAGGTGGGAGTCCCGGTAGACCCGTCCTGCTACTTTTTCTGCATCCCGAGTTATTCCAGGGTGTAACTCGGATGTTTCCTGTAGTTTCTTGTCTTTCAATTCCCGAATGTGAACCCTGTTATCCTAAAAATTCCAAGAAATGAAATCAATATTTCATCGTTCATTTTTCTTTATTCTTTCTTATTTTGCTATGTTTTCTCCTTCATTTCTTCTCTTTAGCTCTAATAATGCAGCTTTAAATAACATGACATGCTTGCGGACTTCATGCCTAGATCCGAAAACGCTGTCAGATTTCGAAATAATGAATCAAGAGTCGAAATGCAAAGAAGGTAACCTTGAGGAAATAAAACAAAGAATTGGAACAATGGAAGGAAAATTGGTTCGCGGGTTGGAAAGGTCCATACATTACAACAAAAGAGTGTGATGTACCCAAGGCACACTCGGGCAGTTGTACCAACAAAGAATGGCCCGCGCTTACAATAAGAAGGTGCATCCCAGGAATTTTGAAGTGCGACAACTCGTGTTAGGACGCGTTCTCCCTAATCATCAGGAAGCAAAAGGAAAATTTGCTCATAACTGAAAGGGTCCATACATCATCAGAAAGATATTGCCGAGAGGAGCACTGTATCTGTGCGATATCGAAGGAAATGATCCTGAAGCAGCTGTGAATGCGGATGCAGTAAAAAGGTACTATGTCTAGGCTTTCTGCATCAATGACTTTGTTCAATTGGGATGACGAAGGCTTTCGTTCTCGCTATCCAAACACTATCAACCCTTTGAGCCGGTTACTCTTCTTTGATTGCCCTCTTTGGAACCCGAAAATACTATTAAAAAAAAGACAAAAAAAAAGACAAAAAAAAGAGAAAAAAAGTGAAAAAAAAAAGAAAAGAAAAATGAAAGAAAAAAGAAGAAAAAACAAAACAAAAAACAAAAACAACCAAAACAAATGTTTGCCTGAACTACGTCTGACTTGATTCCGAAAGGATACATAGGCAGCCTCTCTCTGGGGTTCAGTCACACCAAAACAAAAATCCCAATTCCCCCAAAAAATGAAACTGGGGCAGATGTTATAATGGCTCGGCAATGAGCCCACCAAAACGGTTCCAAAGTTGTAATTCCATCCAAGATTCTTTTACCCAAAAACCTTGTCCAAGTCCTTCCTATCAATTGGCAAAGGCGTGAGAATTGAACAGCAACATGGTTTGAATCTGATATAGTCCGAATTGAGAGAAATAAAATGAGAGAGCCTTATCGTTGAAAACCTTCGGGCACCATAAGGCGACGGTGAGTAGAGAAATTGAAAATGAGAGAGTCCGCTTAGTGAAAACTCGTAAAGAGCACTATCGGGCGACGGTGAGAAGAGAACTGAGAGAGGTCGATTGGCAAAAACCCGCAAAGGGCGCCGTCGGCCGAAGAGAAGACATCTCCCACCACTGAAAGAGTCCTGGAAAGGTTCCCTGGTTTTGAGACACAGGTCAATGAGTTTACGAGAAGTTGGAAAGTTTGTGCGGGTCGGGCATCCAATCCAAGAAGCATGTCATGTTTATTTGAAGCTTGCATGCACCCCCAGATAAGTCCTTCTCTTCCCCCCTAAAGGCACGCTTCTCTTTAAATTCATCGTCTTGCTTGTCACACCTCCTTTTTTCGCTACTCCCCGCAAGGGTGTATAAGGAGTTTTTCCACTTAAAGGACAATCGGAACGGGATTTATTACTAAGATTTCAGAGTCGCCACTTGGGAGATTAATGGTGTCCCAAGTCACCGGTTGAATCCTGAACCGAGGAAATTATGACTCTGTTTAACAGTCCGCGATCCAGAAATCCGAGTAAGGAATTATGTTAACCCGGGAGAAGGTGTTAGGCATTCCCGAGTTCCGTGGTTCTAGCACGGTCGCTCAAACTGTCATATTTGGCTTATTTGTTTGATTTTAGTACATGTTTTAATCTATGTGATTTTAACTTTGAACCGCTTTATTATTATTATTTTAAGAGAATTGCAACGTCGTGAAAACACGTCTCGAACCGCGTTACATAAATGCACCCGCGATTTTTGACACATTTCGACTTCGTTGGGATTTGTATTTGGGTCACATAAATGTGCACCCGTATTTAGGAAGGTAAAATTATTTAAAATACGCGCTTGAAGTAGCTAGCGTGTTATTATCTTTGGGGAAAGCCGTGGAATTCGCTAAACGGCCCGTCCCGGAGTCTAGGTATTTTAACATGAGCATTTAATGAGGGCCCCGCAATTTATGTGTTTTGTCTAGCGAGGCTCATCTCGTTTATTATTTGAAAGGTAAACCTAAAGCGAACTATGTTTTCTACCGGGTCGTCTCTAAAAGCCCAATTACTTTGAAAGACCCAAAAACCTACCAATTAATTATTAGCAAGCCCATTACCAAAACAATTCATGAGCCCACGGGAACTCAGTCCACACCAGGAAACAGCAGTAATATTGCTCTACGCATGAAACGAAATCAAGGTCCAAAAGTTAGAGCCCAAATCACATTCCGTGGGGCTGTCTGACCTGGGCCTGGACATGATCCCAGATTCACAAACTCAAATGCTTCTGGACTCAAACATGGAGTCCTTACAAGCCCAAATAGCATTCACGTGCCCTGGCCGGGCAGGGATTCGAAATTGAACCCCTATATCTTTACAGACAACGCTCAAGCAACAAATTAAATGACCCAAATCACTTCGCAAATAATCTCCAATATTAACAGTTGCAGAAGCAACACTTGGTCATGCTAACTCAAATCTAAACGAATTCAAATTCACGAAGCAGGGACATTACTGCTTATTAATTGAACTTTACAGCAAGCTAACCTATGTAGAAACACGTAATGAACAGCATATTAACATGGCCTTCAACTACACTACACAATTGATAGACAGTCTTATTAATACAAACTAGAGAAACCTAAGCAGTCCAATACAGTCCAAATTATTACAGTCAAGTATAATGAAAACATTGAAACAAAATTATGCTTCCACTTCATTTCATTTTCAGCTGACGATCTACATGATATTGAGATTCAGGACATGTACCTGGAAGTTAGGAAGGAACAAGAGGTAAAAGAGGTCAGCAGCAGTTAACAAACGAGTAACAACAGTCTAGAAAATGATTCAGTAGTCCAAAACAGCTCGAAATCAAACAGAACAAAGCAATCAACAACTTGAATGACCCAAATGAACTTGAAAATGCACCAGAACCTTCTGTAACTTCAGCAAACCACTATCTTGACTCGAAAACAACCAATTCAGCCCAAAGTTAAACCAAAAAGCCCTTTGACACTTCAATCACTAGAGAACAATTGCTAGAACTTGCAATTAGGTTAGGAAACTCAATGTAACAGTTGTTTTTTGGTATTTTCTGTAGCTTTTGTGTATTTTTTGGAGATTTGTTTTTTTTTAAAAGATAAAACAAGAGTTTTAGAATTTTAGATCTAGTTTTTGAATCTGGAATTCAAATTTCAGCTTCTAGAACTACAGAATATTTTGGGGGGAATTTTGGAGGCTCCCAACTTGTTGATGAAGGCATGTGAATGCCCTTTTTATGGGCACAAATGAGGGCTCTATCAGATTTTCAGACTTTACAAATTAGTCCCTCTTTTAAATTTCAGTTTTACAAATAGTCCCTTTGTTATTGACTTGTGTCTCAAGTCACAACACTATGACTTTGAAATATCAATTACAACCCCTTCTAGGTGCTTCTAGTGGCTTCTAAATTCAGTTACTATCAGATTCCTCAAGTGAATTACCCTTATTGTCCCTGTATTACCCATGAAATTACTAAGCTGATACTAAACAAACTCCCAACCCTTCAACTCAGTGAATAACCATAGTTAATCACTCAATGGGACTGAAATTCAACTAAGACTAAACATATTCTACAAATTAACTAATTAACCCAGGTAATTAAACAGGAGAATAGAACTCAAGACTTATCAATTCAAACTACACTAATTCGACTGAACATGTCAAGTGACTCAAATGAAATTAAACTAAGTCATAAACATGCATTCCCTAATCAAAACAAACACAGGGTCGAACCGACAGTCAATCAAAATGGAGATCACAAAACAGAATTAAACCAGATAAAGGATTAAAACGAAACAAAACATTTGACATGGGAACACTAATCAGGTGAGGAGAACTAAACTATATAATTAACATGGGGAGAATTAGACAAAACAATTATCCGATTTCAGAACCAGTAATTACAAACCTAATCTAAAACCTAACACACTAATTATAAACTAACCTAATCTTAACAGCACAGAAATCAAACACAAAAAAGAAGAGAACTCATCAGTATAACTGCTAAAGTCGCATAGCTCTTCATATTCAAAATTCGACTATCTCCGGTGAGATTTGAATTTGGTGTCTATTTGGTGGGGTTTGGAGAACTTAGGGTTTTGGCTGGAAACTTCAAATTAATATTCGAGAAGTTTCGCTTAGATTCGAGGGACGGGGTTGGGGGGTTTGATAGAGGAGAACAAGACGGTTTTATGGTGTTAATTTGGACGGGATTCGGTCACCTAGGGTTTTGGCCGGAATCCTTTGATCCAAGATTTGACGAGTTTGGGTGGGATTCGAGCGAAGCGGTTTGGGGAGTTGGAAAGAGGAGAACGAGGCGATTCTAGGGTGTTATTTTGGACGGGAACGGAGACCGGCCGCCACCATGAGGCGATTTCCAGCGGCGGCGTAAGGCGGAGAAGGGCGACGGAGGAACAGGGTACGATGAAGACGAGTTTGGTCTCTAGGTTTACTGAATAATTTGGACATTTTTATTTAATAAACGAGATGGAACCTGGGCCGTTAGATTGAGGAGATAGATGGTCTAGATTCCTTGACGCCAAAACGGCGTTGTTTTGATAACCTGGGGATTGGACCGGGTGGGGACGTTTGGGCCGGACTAGGGGGTGTGAATTGGTCCGGTTTTGAGGCATTTTGGGCTGAAACATACTTGGCCCAAATTTGGGTAATTTATGAAAGCAAATTGTTTTTGTTTAATTTTCTCTTCTTCTTCTTTTATTTCATTTTATTTTTTATTTCCTTTATTTTATGATTTTCTAATTTTTGTTAAATGCAAAATTAAAAATAAAGACCCAAATTGACTTTAAACTTATAATACTTAATTTCCAAATACACTAATTCCTAATTTAAATGCAAACTAAGACAAATGCAAAAAAATTAATAGTTAAAAATGCAAAATGAATTATTTTTGTTATTTTCTTCTCTTTAAAGTAACTTAGTTACTAATTAATCCTAAAAATATAAAATTAACCCTTAAATGCAAATGCCAAGTATTTTTGTATTTTTCACTAATTAAAATGCACAAACAAAAGGCAAACAATTACCACAAAATGTCACGAAATCCACAAAATTGTAAAATAATGAAAGAAATCATTTTTTTTGAATTTCTGGGAGTAATTCATATAGGGCAAAATCACGTACTCACAGCTGCCCCTCTTTGCTCGGGAACACGAAGAGCTTCCGTGCAAAGATAAGTGAGCGGACTCGAGCGATTTTTTCCCGTTTGAATACTCCGTGTGAAGCATTTTTGAAAGAGTTGACCGCACCTTGCTTCTGAGGTTGCCTACATATCCTTGGCTAAAAAGGAATCAGGTCAATGTAGTTCAGGAAGGTCTGGTAGCTGGGACTACCAGGGACTGTGATTTCACTGTTGTTGCTGCTGCTACTGCTTGCTGACCCCCTTATTACACCGTGTCAAAATAAAAGAAGCTAGCCTAAGCTATGATCTATGAATTACAAAAGGGTCCTATCTATGCCTTCTAACTTGCTCTTTGTGTTGCCTTGAACTTGTATTCTTCCACTGAAATTCTTGCGTTGTTGCCTTGCATTGTGATTGGAGATGTTTCGCCCTTCCTCTAAGAGATGCTGGACTGCTGAAGTTTGAAATATGTGCCTCTATTCTCCAGGCGGGCTCCTGATTGCTGACGCTTGAAAAGTATTCCTTTGTTCTCCAGGTGGGCTCCTGATTGCTGAACTTGAAAAGTATTCCCTTGTTCTCCAGGTGGGCTCCTGACTGCAACAAAATAAACAACAAAGAAAATTTTCTTCCCCAGTTTGGTGACTGGGTATAGCATGTTATCAAATATTAAAAATTAAAAGCTAAAATTTGAATTGTACTTCCCTTGTTCTCCAGGTGGGCGCCTGACTGCTGAAACTTGAAAACTATTCCCTTGTTCTCCAGATGGGCTCCTGATTGCTGAAGCTTGAAAAGTATTCCCTTGTTCTCCAGGTGGGCTCCTGATTTCTGAACTTGAAAAGTATTCCCTTGCTCTCCAGGTGGGCTCCTGACTGCAACAAAATAAACAAACAAAGAAAATTTTCTGCCCCAGTTTGGTGGCTGGGTACAGCATGTTATCAAATATTAAAAATTAAAAGCTAAAATTTGAATTGTACTTCCCTTGTTCTCCAGGTGGGCGCCTGATTGCTGAAGCTTGAAAGTATTCCCTTGTTCTCCAGGTGGGCTCCTGATTGCTGAAGCTTGAAGAGTATTCCCTTGTTCTCCAAGTGGGCTCCTAATTGTTGCACAAACAAACAAAGAAAATTTTCTGCCCCAGTTTGGTGGCTGGGTACAGCATGTTATCAAATATTAAAAATTAAAAGCTAAAATTTGAATTGTACTTCCCTTGTTCTCCAGGTGGGCTCCTGACTGCTGAAACTTGAAAAGTATTCCCTTGTTCTCCAGGTGGGCTCCTGATTGCTGAACTTGAAAAGTATTCCCTTGTTCTCCAGGTGGGCTCCTGACTGCTGAACTTGAAATGTATTCCCTTGTTCTCCAGGTGGGCTCCTGACTGCAACTAATAAAGAAAACAAAGAACATTTCCTGCCCCAGTTAGGTGGCTGGGCACAGATGTGAGTGTTAAATTGAATTATTCTACCAACTATTATAAGGATTTGAAAGCTAAGTCCTATTATTCAGGGAGGTCCTGACAATTCCTAACAATTACGAACCTAAGTTATATCTTCTAAAGGTATTACCCCCACTACATTTGTTATCTAATAGGTCTTAACTACTCCCCATTATCCAGGAGGGTCCTGACAACTTCTAGTTAAAAAAAAATAGTTTTAACCTAAGCAGACCTTGTTATCTATATCTTGTTATCTAAACAGACCTTAAAACTACGTCCCATTATCCAGGAGTGTCCTGAAAACTTCTAATTGAATCCTATCTTAAACATGCCAATTTTGAAACCCACTTATGTTCATTTGGGGTGCAGTTATGCAAAATTGTGCTACTCATGATTGTCTTGACATATAAACTAAGTCCCATTTTCCAGGAGGTCCCTGAGAGTTTCCAGTCATACCTGTTTGGGTGCTACCTTTCCTTACGGAGGGTTTCTCCGAAGCAAACAAGACTTCTGCCCCTGTTTCAATCAAAGAAAGACCTTGTTAATGTAAAATGGTGGCTAGTTGCTGGCATTCTTGCTAGGTACGTCCCTGCTGCTAGGCTTTACTCCGTCCCGCTTCCCTGGGCTTGCCTTGAATCCCCTCGACTTCCTGACCGAATTTCAACCCCTTGACTCTGATGACCCAAGTGTTCTATCCCGTATTGTTGTTTTTGTGTTCCTGACCCCTCTTTTTGAAACTTCACTTCTTCCCCACAATTATATGATTAATCCACCGATGAAACTTCCAGTGGTCCTTTATGGCTCGCTTTGGCTTTTGACATCTTTGATATATTCTGGCCCTGTCTGTACAACTAGGAAGCTGGTAGTTAGCCTTGACATTCCTTCCTTTTGTTTCGAACAGAACTGACACTGAAACATCTTAAAGATAGACCTCGAAAGAATGGAATGCAACGACCTCGAGGATTAAGGATAAAGAGAATCCGAGAACGGATGATTTGTAATGAAGAAAGAAGAGAATAAGACTTATCTGAGTGGAACTGCTGGTACCATTGAGCATGCCATGCATTTTGGATTAACCAGCCTAATCTGTCTAACCAATCAACTTTCGATTGCCACATTTGTTGTTCTGGACTTTCACAACCTGATTTTCACCCAAACCCAAACCTTGCTCGTCTTGCAATGTCTTGAGCAGCTTTTGACCACAGACTTGTCTCATTTGCCTGTCTGAAAAACTCACCTTCGCCTTACGGTGCCCGTGGGGGTTTTCACCAATAAGACTCTCTCATTTTTGATTTTTCTCAACTCACTTCGCCTTACGGTGCCCGTGAGGATTTCACCAATAAGACTCTCTCATTTTTGATTTCTTTCAACTCACTTCGCCTTACGGTGCCCGTGTGGGTTTTCACCAATAAGGCTCTCACGTTTTTATCATTTTCTTCTTGTATCGGAATGTTGCCCTGACGCGAATCACCTTTACTTGCTTGTCTTGGCACTTTTTGAAGCTGATCAGAAGGTCTTTCTTTGGACCGTAATGCATGCTTTGGACGAGGCTAGAAAGAAGGGTATAAAAGGCTCAAAACAACTTAACATGGGTTCAAAGTTACAACTTTCGGAATCAAGTTTCTCACAGCGACCACAACTTCTGCCCCACTTTCTTTCGTGGGGACTTTTGGGATTTTGTTTTGGTATGACTGAACCTCAGGGAGAGGCTGCCTACGTACCCTTTCGGGATCAAGTCAAACGTAGTTCAGGTCATATAAATTACTTTGTTGTTGCAATCTTTCCTTTTCTTCCACTTTCTTTTCTTTCTTTTTATTTCTTTTTCTTTCTTTTCTTTTCTTCATTTTTCTTTTTTCTCTTTTTCCCCTTTTTTTCACTTTTTGCCTTCTTTTTCTTTTTTTTTTCTTTTCTTTTCCTCTTCTTTTCCTTTTCTTTTCTTTTGGACTGTGTTTTCTTGTTTCTTTACTATTTTTCCCTTTGTACTTCGTAGTCTTCCCGTAGTTTCGTTTATTGTATTCCGTAAAGAGGGGTTACGAAAGTAAATAAATAAGGTCTCAAAAGGGTATAACAAGGATAAGNTCTACTAACACTAACATGAGCGGGTTAAGTAGTTCAAGACAGTCCAATTAATGATGCATATTTAATTCAAGCAAATTACTGATCTGAGCCATTAGCCTAAGATTTCAACACCTATATATTAAGAACTAATCTGCTGATGTGAATTACTACAGTACAACACAGGTTCAGCTTGACATTAAACTTGATTTCAAAATCAAATGCAAATCCAACTGTTTCTGATTCCTTATTTTAACAGAAGGAACGTTGTGTTAAACAAGTATTAACTATATTGAAACTACAACTAGATAACCACAGGTTTAAACAGTCCCAAAACAGTCCAATTAATTACATTCAAGCCAGAATTAAACTATGAGTCTAACATATAACTAACTACTACTACTACATTATGGTCCAAACAAGCACGGCTTCCAGGAACAAACGAATGATCAGTCTATTGCATTTCCACTTCAAAACTACATCACATCGAATTCGAGAATGTGTACCTGGATATTTGGAATATAAGAAGAAGAAGGAGTCAACAGCAATAACAACTACTGAAATCCAGCCAGTCAAAAAACAACAACAATTGGAGTGATTTGAACCAAAATAATCTTCACAACAACCCAGTAACACATCATAGAAATGCAGCACCCAGTAAATGACCAAAAACAAACTGATTGAACTCCAAAACTACTCAAAATCAAACCAGCAGACCTCTGGAACCACGGCAAACAGAAACTGAGCTAGGAAATGTAAATCAATAGCCCCAAAGTTGAAATTCACCTAAGGTTTCAATGGAACAGTATTCCTTTTTGTTTTTCTAAAGGTTTTCTATTGTTTTTGGGTTTTTGAATGTTGAATTTCAAAATCAAATCTGAAACTTAGAGAGCACCTTTTGGGGGAAATTTTTGGAGCTGAAAACTTGTTCTCTAAGGCAGAATACACTGCCTTTTATAGGCAAAAGTGGGGGCAGCTTTCAGATTTTTAGTTTTCTTCTTAGTTCTTCTTTATTTACTCATTTAACCCCTTGTTTTCTGACTTGTGTCACAAGTCACAACACTATGACTTTGAAATATCAATTAGAACCCCTTCTAGGTGCTTCTAGTGGCTTCTAAATTCAGTTACTATCAGATTCCTCGGATGAATTACCCTTATTGTCCCTGTATTACCAATGAAATTACTAAGCTGATACTAATCAAACCCCCAACCCTTCAACTTAGTGAATAACCATAGTTAATCACTCAATGAGACTGAAATTCAACTAAGACTAAACAAATTCTACAAATTAACTAATTAACCCAGGTAATTAAACAGGAGAATGGAACTCAAGACTTATCAATTCAACTACACTAATTCGACTGAACATGTCAAGTGACTCCAACGAAATTAAACTAAGTCATAAACATGCATTCCCTAATCAAAACAAACACAGGGTCGAACTGACAGTCAATCAAAATGGAGATCACAAAACAGAATTAAACCAGATAAAGGATTAAAACGAAACAAAACATTTGACATGGGAACACTAATCAAGTGAGGAGAACTAAACTATACAATTAACATGGGGAGAATTAGACAAAACAATTATCCGCTTTCAGAACCAGTAATTACAAACCTAATCTAAAACCTAACACACTAATTATGAACTAACCTAATCTTAACAGCACAGAAATCAAACACAAAAAAGAAGAGAACTCATCTATATAACTGCTAAAGTCGCATAGCTCTTCAGATTCAAAATTCGACTATCTCCGGTGAGATTTGAATGCTAAATGATGACGAATTCCTCATGAGGGAAGTGAGGAGGTCACGTGGTGTCAATTTCGTGGGGTTTGGAGAACTTAGGGTATTGGTTGGAAACTTCAAATTAATATTCGAGAAGTTCCGTTTAGATTCGAGGGACGGGGTTTGGGGGGTTTGAGAGAGGAGAACAAGACGGTTCTATGGTGTTAATTTGGACGGGATTGGGTCACCTAGGGTTTTGGCCGGAATCCTTTGATCCAAGATTTGACGAGTTTGGGTGGGATTCGAGGGAAGCGGTTTGAGAATTTGGAAAGAGGAGAACGAGGCGATTCTAGGGTGTTATTTTGGACGGGAACGGAGATCGGCAGCCGCCGTGAGGCGATTTCCGGCGGCGGCATAAGGCGGAGAAGGGCGACAGAGGAACAGGGTACGATGAAGACGAGTTTGGTCTCTAGGTTTACTGAATAATTTGGACATTTTTATTTAATAAACCTGGGCCGTTAGATTGAGGAGATGGATGGTCTAGATTCCTTGACGCCAAAACGGCGTCGTTTTGATAACCTGGGGACTGGACCGGGTGGGGACGTTTGGGCCGGACTAGGGGGTGTGAATTGGTCCGGTTTTGAGGCATTTTGGGCTGAAACATACCTGGCCCAAACTTGGGTAATTTATGAAAGCAAATTGTTTTTGTTTAATTTTCTCTTCTTCTTCTTTTATTTTATTTTATTTTTTCCTTTATTTTATGATTTTTCTAATTTTTGGTTAAATGCAAAATTAAAAATAAAGACCCAAATTGACTCTAAACTTATACTACTTAATTTCCAAATACACTAATTCCTAATTTAAATGCAAACTAAGACAAATTCAAAAAAATTAATAGTTAAAAATGCAAAATGAATTATTTTTGTTATTTCCTTCTCTTTAAAGTAACTTAGTTACTAATTAATCCTAAAAATGTAAAATTAACCCTTAAATGCAAATGCCAAGTATTTTTGTATTTTTTTACTAATTAAAATGCACAAACAAAAGGCAAACAATTACCACAAAATGTCACGAAATCCACAAAATTGTAAAATAATGAAAGAAATCATTTTGTTTGAATTTCTGGGAGTAATTCATATAGGGCAAAAATCACGTACTCACACTGCTTACTTTTTCCTTGAATCCATTTCGATCTAACGCTGATTCTGAAACTATTACAAAGAAAAGGTGGCAGGATTGGCTTTACAGGGCTCCCCCTAACAAAAGCTAAAGAAAAGTACCCAGCCTCAGCAGATGCATCAAGTCAATCCCGACTGGCCATGTTGGCAGATGCTTTGAAATCAAGCTATTGAAAGAGAAAAAAAAAGTCAAGGACAAAGGTCTTAAAGGCGGAATAAAGTGAAAGGCCGGAGCCCCACGCGGGCGAGTTGTCATGAANCCCTGGACCCTTCTACCATTTTCCGAAGTATTTTCTTGATGTTCTTGTTAGCTGCTTCGACCGCTCCATTCGCCTTAGGACGATATAGGGTGGAATTGTGGTGCGTGATCTTAAACTGCTGACAGGTCTCTGCCATCAAATGACTGTTGAGGTTGGCACCATTGTCCGTGATGATTACCTTCGGGATCCCAAACCGACAGATGATATTCGAATGCACAAAATCGACCACTGCCTTCTTGGTCACAGACTTGAAAGTTTTCGCCTCCACCCACTTAGTGAAATAATCAATAGCTACCAGAATGAACATGTGCCCATTTGACGCCGCTAGCTCGATCGGCCCAATGACATCCATTCCCCAAGCAACGAAAGGCCATGATGCCGACAATGTATGCAATTCAGATGGTGGAGAATGAATCAAATCTCCATGTACCTGACATTGATGACACTTGCGCACGAAACTGATGCAATCCCGTTCCATAGTAAGCCAATAATAACCTGCTCGGAGAATCTTCTTTGCCAATACATATCCGCTCATATGAGGTCCACAAACTCCCGCATGTACCTCGGCCATGATAACTGTAGCCTGTTTAGCATCCATGCATCTCAGTAATCCAAGATCTGGGGTTCTCTTGTACAACACTCCTCCACTAAAGAAAAATCCACTTGCCAAGCATCGAATTGCACTCTTTTGATCCCCTGTAGCTTGTGCTGGGTATACTCCCATCCTGAGGTATTCTTTGATATCATGGAACCACGGCTCACCATCAAGCTCTTCTTCCACCACGTTACAATAGGAATGCTGATCTCGGACCTGAATCTGTAATGGGTCCATATAAGCCTTTTCTGGATAATGCAACATTGACACCAAAGTAGCCAATGCGTCGGCAACCTCATTATGAATCCTTGGAATATGCCTGAAATCTATTTATTGAAACCGTTGACAAAGTTCATGCAAACACTGCCGATACGGTATGAGCTTCAAGTCTCGGGTTTCCCATTCTCCCTGAATCTGGTGCACCAGAAAATCCGAGTCACCCATGACCAAGATTTCCTGGACACCCATGTCTATAGCCAATCTCAAACCCAAGATACACGCGTCGTATTCAGCCATATTATTGGTGCAATAGAAGCAAAGTTGAGCCGTAACAGGGTAGTGTTGCCCTGTCTCGGAAATCAGTACTGCTCCTATCCCGACACCCTTGGTGTTGGCAGCCCCATCAAAGAACAGTTTCCATCCAGGCTTCTCGACTTGTTCTAATTTTCAACATGCATTATCTCCTCATCGGGGAAATATGTCTTCAAAGGTTCATATTCATCATCAACTGGATTCTCGGCCAAATGATCAGCCAACGCTTGTGCTTTCATTGCAGTCCGGGTCACGTAGACAATATCAAACTCCGTAAGCAAGATTTGCCACTTCGCCAGCCTCCCTGTGGGCATGGGCTTCTGAAAAATGTACTTCAACGGGTCCAACCGAGAGATGAGATAGGTCGTATATGATGACAAGTAATGTTTCAACTTCTGCGCTACCCAGGTTAAGGCACAACACGTCCTCTCAAGCTGAGTGTACTTCACCTCATACGATGTGAACTTCTTGCTGAGGTAGTAAATCGCCTGCTCTTTCTTTCCTGTGATGTCATGCTGCCCCAGTACACAACCAAAAGAGTTATCCAAAACTGTCAGATAAAGGATCAAGGGTCTTCCCGGCTCCGGCGGGACCAACACAGGTGGACTAGCCAAATACTCCTTAATCTTGTCAAACGCCGCTTGACATTCATCCGTCCATCTGACTGCAGCATCTTTCTTTAACAGCTTAATGATGGGCTCGCAAGTCGTTGTGAGTTGTGCAATGAACCTGCTGATATAATTCAACCTGCCAAGCAAACTCATCACCTCTTTCTTATTCCTTGGCGGCGGTAGCTCCTGAATGGCTTTGATCTTGGACGGGTCTAACTCAATACCGCGTCGACTTACCACAAATCCCAACAACTTCCCAGATGGGACTCCAAACGCACACTTTGCTGGATTAAGTTTGAGGTTGTACCTACGGAGCTTCTGGAAAAATTTCCTCAAGTCCTTGACATGGTCACATTGTTTCTTGTATTATTATGTCGGAGTTAGATTGGCATTTAAGACTGAGCCGAAGACTCCTCATGCATGACACATCACTGAAACCAGCGTAAAAGGGACTGTACAAGAAGGAAAAGAAAGACAAAATGAAAACTATCAGGAATGAAAAAGGAGGAAAATTGCATTTCATTAACATTTAAGATAACAAGGTTTAACTCATCCAAACGGACGGAACATAGCATCCGAATTACAACCTTGGAAATAATCCAGATTAAACTAAAAGGAAATCAAAACTAACTACCAAGACTCCCTCCAGGTAGGAAGGGGAGTTGCTTCCCAATTGTTAAGCTTTGCCTGGGGTCCCACGAACTAAACATCTGCCTTGCTTGGACCTTCTATGACCTCCAACACATTCACCTCATCAAACAGCTTTTCAAACCTTTTGATCAGCTCCTTGTCGGGATCAACCACACCACTAGGCATTGCCGTTGCTAGGCGCTTCTTAGTACTAGGCCTGACAATGGAACGGGAAAGGCGGGGAATAGGCTTTGGAAGGGTCCATGCTTTCTTTTTCATTTTTCTAGCTCGCCTTATGTATGCAGCAGTGGGCTTGAAGCCTAAACCAAATGTATCTAGGTTTCCAGGCAGTGATACCGGCTGTACGATGCCTTGTAAAGAAGCACCCAAGCCTTTTCCAGGCACAAATCCGTTCTTCAGCATTTCCGACGCAACCATGACGGATGCAGCAGCTACCTTTGGCACAGGAATACACTCCCCTTCCGGGATTATTTCAACCGATATCGTATCAAAGACTTGATAAACCCATGGACCTTTGTCGTCCTCAGCTTCTATGAAAGGCACAATGGCACCACCCAGAGTACACGAACTATCTTCCCCATGCACCACAATCTCTTGCCTGTCCCACTCGAATTTAACCATCTGGTGCAAGGTAGATGGCACTGCTTTTGCTGCATGGATCCAGGGTCGGCCTAACAGGAGATTGTAAGAGACGGCCACGTCGAGCACCTGGAACTCCATAGTGAATTCAACCGGACCTATCGTCAGTTGCAACACTATATCCCCAACTGTGTCCTTTCCTCCTCCACCAAATCCTCGCACGCAAATACTATTCTTGTGGATTCTCTCACTGTCTACCTTTAACTTTTCCAGGGTGGAGAGAGGGCAAATGTTTGCACTGGACCCGTTATCAACCAGCACCCAGGTGACCACAGAGTCTTCACATTTCACCGTGAGGTAGAGCGCTCTATTATGCTCACTGCCTTCCAAAGGCAGCTCATCATCAGAAAATGTAACCCTGTTGACCTCGAAAATCTTGTTTGCTATTTTCTCTAGATGGTTCACAGAAATCTTATCAGGAACATGGGCTTCATTCAAAATTTTCATCAATGCCTGGCGGTGCTCATCTGAGTGAATCAATAATGATAGCAATGAGATCTGTGCCGGGGTCTTTCTCAACTGTTCTACAATGGAATAATCTTGTGCCTTCATCTTCTTCAAGAATTCTTCTGCCTCTTCTTCAGTTACGGCTTTCTTTACTGGTACGGGATTATCTTTGGTGATTTTAGCCTTTCTCAGCTCGTCAGGAGCAAAGCATCTTCCTGAGCGAGTCAGCCCATGGGTTTCACAAACTTCTTCCTTAACTTTCTTCCCCTTATACGTCACTGTCACTTGGCCGTAGTTCCATGGGACGGCCTTTTCACCGATTACTGGTAACTGAGTCACTGGCTTGATGATAACCGGCTCTGTGCGAGCCCCTTTTACAATCACAACGGGCTTGACATCTGCCCCCGACACTACCACTTTAGCTGGTTCTTGTTTTACTACAACACTGCTCAAGTTCCTTCTTTACCACCACAACTGGTTTGCTAACTGTCTCTTCTACCTTGATCGATGCTCTCCCCCTTGTTAGTTTCTCATTTGATCTATCCTCACTAGCCCTGATCATCATTACAGTTTGTGACGGCTTCTTATGCTCTCCCTTTTGTACTAGCTCAATCATATGGGTCTCGTGATGGGTTGGCAATGGATTCTGAGTGATGTTAGGCGTCTCTGGGGCTTGCACTTCACTTCTGTGGGTGTCAATGAGCTCCTGGATGGCCGTTTTCAAATGCCAGCATTTTTCTGTGTCATGTCCCGGAGCACCTGAGCAATACTCGTAACTTACAGAGTGGTCCAGATTCCTTGGGGGAGGATTTGACAACTTGGGTTCAATCGGACTCAACATGCCCAACTGTCTCAATCTGTGGTATAAGCTAGTGTAAGATTTACCCAATGGAGTGAAAGTCTTCTTCTTTTGCATCCTATCATTCTTAAATGCAGGGTTAGGTCGAAAACCGGTTCCAGTGAGGTTTTTGTTGGTTCTCGGGGGTGGATAGGTGTTTTGAGCTGGGTAAGTATTTTGTGGGGTGGGTGCGCGCCATTGCGCATGGGTAGGAGGTTGGGGGTATGTTTGGGCATGGTGGACAGAGAAATTGGGGACAGGAGGTGGGTAGTAGTGCTGCGGCGGGATATATGGGGTGTGTGGGTAGGTTTGGGGATGAGGGCGAGGTTGGTGATAATATGGTGATGGGCCCCTGGACCAAGCTCTTGATTCCACTACTGCAACATCCTCTTTCTTTTTCTTTCCCAATACCCCTCCAGTGTCGCTCTGAATAGCCTGGGTAGTTGCCTTGATCGCCGAATAGATCATAATCTTGTTAGACTTGAGACCCCCTTCCACCATACTTCCCATTTTCACGACCTCGTTGAAAGTTTTTCCCACTGCTGACACCAAGTGACCATAGTAGGTGAGCTCCAAAGCCTGTAGGAAATAATCAACCATCTCGCTCTCTTTCATTGGAGGATCGACTCTTGCCGCCTGCTCTCTCCATCGGAAACCGTATTCTCTGAAGCTTTCTCCGGGCTTCTTCTCAATTTTAGTCAGTGACAGACGGTCCGGGACAATTTCGAGATTATACTGAAAATGACATGCAAATGCTTGGGCCAAATCGTCCCAAGTGTACCATCGAGCATGATCCTGTCGTGTGTACCATTCCAAGGCTGCTCCACTTAGACTTTGACTGAAGTAAGCCATCAATAACTCATCCCTTCCCCCAGCTCCTCTCATTTTGCTGCAGAACCCCCTTAAGTGGGCCACCGGATCACCATGTCCATCATATAAGTCAAACTTGGGTAACTTGAATCCTGCTGGCAACTGGACATCGGGAAACAGGCACAGGTCCTTGTAGGCTACACTCACTTGACCTCCGAGACCCTGCATATTTCTGAATGACTGCTCTAAGCTCTTAACCTTCCGTATCATTTCCTCTTGCTCAGGGTTTTTGGGAGGCTTTTCTTCTTCAGCTGAGAGATCAAGACGGGGAGTGTAAGAGCATGGTTCTGGTGGTTTGAAAGTGGCTTCGGGTGGGTAATACTGGTTATCATGGGTTTGGAACAAAGGTTCGCTAGAGGACCTGTGTAATGCGACAGGTGGGGGAGCCACAAACACAGGAGTAGTTGGTGGTGGAGGGCATGGAATTTGTTTGGGTGGTGGAGGTGGTGGTGTTTGAGAGGTGGTTCCGTAGTACTGCTGGTAAGTAGGGAAAGCCGGAGATGAGTTCACTGTGGGAGGATCTTGAGGCTGAGCTAGTGGTGGGTTGTAGGTGGGGTTAGCAGGATAGGCTGGTGGTGGATGCCCCCTTGACCAGGCCTGGTACATTTCGCCCATTTGTTGCTTCGGTTTATACATCTCCTCCTTCATTGCATTAACATCCACTACTTCCTCCTCCCTAGACGGGTCGACAATGCTGGCTTCCAATTACTGGTTGACCATGTTTGACTTATCCTTAGAGCGGGTGTTGTAGGGATGGGTTGCCAGAATGCCAGTCAACTTAACCACTTGCCTGGACTCATCAACAACAATTTTGTTAGCGGTTAGGGCATTAACAGATAGATAACCGCACATTGAGGAGTGAATGCACCTTGGCAGTTAACCAGTTCTATTATGCCTTTGCTTGGTTGCATGCGTCATCCCGGCTTTTCCTTATTTCTATGTGCCACTTCCTTTTTGTTTTTCCATTGTTTCTTGCCGCTCCCTCTTTTTGCATTTTCTCTCCTATTTTCCATTTATTGTTTGGTTACGGTCGAATCCTATAGAGATTGCCTACGTATCACGGCCTCGCGTGAATCAGACCAAGCGTAGTTCGTGAAGAATAAATTTAAAAACAGGAGCAAAATATTTTTGGGAATTTCAATATTATTGATAGTAAATTCGTCTATTACAAAGACTCGAAACTGACAAATTAAACAACTGACAGACTCTAATGCAGAAAAGAACTACAGACTTCACCATCCCTATTCTAGTTCAAACAAAAATACAGACTCAATCAACTGACTGACTTTTAAGGAAAAGGACATACAGACGCCAACAGAAACGGAAATACAGACTCAAATAACAAACTCTAGTAGACTCAAAAGACAATCATGAATACATTAAAGCTCCTGGTGCCCGCGGGACATCGTTCGGTCTCGCCGCGGGCCTATATGCAAGTTCCC
>NW_017673241.1:0-2655 GCF_001879085.1 Nicotiana attenuata
GAACAGGGCAGAATTCATCGTTCGAGAACCACTCAAGGAAGGCAGGCACCAGACATGTTTGACGGTAAGTTTTCAGGATCCTCCTGGAAAATGGGACTTAGTTTAAATTTTAAAGCAATCATGAGTAACATAATTTAGCATAAATGTACCCCAAGGAACATAAGTTGGTTTCAAAGTTGCCTGTTTAAGATAGGACTCAATTAGGAGTTGTCAGGACCCTCCTGAATAATGGGACACAGTTTTAAGATCTCCTTTAGATAACAAGATACTGTTGTAGGATAGTATAATTCAGCCGTAGAATTGGCACTCATAAGATAAGACTTGAATTTTGATTTTCAGGTCCCTCCTGGATAATGGGACGTAGTTTTAAGGTCTGCTTAGATAACAAGATATAGATAACAAGGTCTGCTTAGGTTAAAACTGTTTTTTTTAACTAGAAGTTGCAAGGACCCTCCTGGATAATAGGGAGTAGTTAAGACTTATTAGATAACAAATGTAGTAGGGGTAATACCTTTAGAAGATATAACATAGGTTCGTAACTGTTAGGAGTTGTCAGGACCTCCCTGGATAATAGGACTTAGCTTTCAAATTCTTATAATAGTTGGTAGAATAATTCAGTTCAACACTCACATCTGTGCCCAGCCACCAAACTGGGGCAAAAAATCTTCTTTGTTTGTCTATTTTGTTGAAATCAGGCGCCCACCTGGAGAATAAGGGAATACATTTCAAGTTTCAGCAATCAGGTGCCCACCTGGAGAACAAGGGAATACATTTCAAATTTCAGCAATCAGGCGCCCATCTGGAGAACAAGGGAATACATTTTAAATTGCAGCAGTCAGGCGCCCACCTGGAGAACAAGGGAAGTACAATCCAAATTTTAGCTTTTAATTTTTAATATTTGATAACATGCTGTACCCAGTTACCAAACTGGGGCAGAATATTTTCTTTGTTGTTTATTTTGTTGCAGTCAGGAGCCCACCTGGAGAACAAGGGAATATTTTTCAAGTTCAGCAATCAGGAGCCCACCTGGAGAACAAGGGAATACTTTTCAAGCTTCAGCAGTCAGGCGTCCACCTGGAGAACAAGGGAAGTACAATTTAAATTTTAGCTTTTAATATTTGATAACATGATGCGCCCAGTCACCAAACTGGGGCAGAAAATTTTCTTTGTTTGTTTTGTTGCAGTCAGGAGCCCACCTGGAGAACAACGAAATACTTTTTCAAGCGTTGCAGTCAGGAGCCTTCCTGGAGAGTAGGGAATACATTTCAAATGTCAGCGGTCAGGCATCACTAGGAGGAATGGCGAAACATCTCCAATCACAATGCAAGGCAACAACGCAAGAATACCAGCGGAAGAATACGAGTTCAAGGCAACACAAAGAGCAAGTTAGGTGACATAGATAGGACTATTCTTGTAATTCATAGATCATAGCTTAGACTAGCTTCTTTTTATTTTTACTCGGTGTAATAAGGAGGTCAGCGAGCAGTAGCAGCAGCAACAGCAATAAAATCACAGCTCCTGGTAGTCCCAGCTACCAAACCTTCCCAAACTACACCGACCTGATTCCTTTTTAGCCAAGGATATGTAGGCAACCTCAGAAGCAGGGTGCAGTCAACTCTTTCAAAAATGCTTCACACGGAGTATTCAAACGGGCAAAAATCGCTCGTATCCGCTCACTTATCTTTGCCCGAAAACTCTTCGTGTTCCCGAGCAAAGAGGGGCAGCTGTGAGCACGTGATTTTCGCCCTATATGAATTACTCCCAGAAATTCAAACAAAATGATTTCTTTCATTATTTGCAATTTTGTGGATTTTTTGTGACATTTTATGTTAATTGTTTGCATTTTGTTTGTGCATTTCTACTAATGAAAAAACAAAAATATGCTTGGCATGTGCATTTAGGGCTTAATTTCACATCTTAGGATTAATTAGTAATTAAGTTACTTTACAAAGAAGAAAATAACAAAAATAGTTCATTTTGCATTTTTAACCATTAATTTTTGAATTTGTCATGAGTTTTCCTTTAAATTAGGACTTAATCAATTTCGAGGAAGTAATTAGTTTAATTTTGGGAATAAATCAGGTCTTTATTTTAATTTTGCATTTTACAAAATCTGATAAAAATAAATAAATAAAAAGGAAAAGAAGAAAACAATAAAAAAATTTTAAATTAAAGAAGCAAAGGGCAAGCCAAATTGGGCCATTTTGTTCAAATATCACAGCCCAAGTGCCCAAACCCGTTTCAATTGCCCAGCCCAATACGCCCCTACCCGGTCCACATGACCCTGCCCCTGATGACCAATTAAACGACGTAGTATTAGAATGATACTACGTCGTTTGAATTAGTAAGCGCCCAATTAAATCTAGGCCATTCATCCGCGTTAATCCAACGGTCCAGGTTCAATTATGGAGTTTGGATAAAAATGTCGTAACCCCTTCAGAGATTCAGAGACAAAAACTTCCTTCCTCGTACCCCCACTGTCCCTCGCCGGCTCCGCCCTACGCCGCCGCCGGAAATCGACTCACGGCGGCGGCCGGCGTCCAAATCATCCCAAATTTACACCACTAGATCCTCCTTCCCTCCTCTTTCCATATCTGCCATTGGTTTTCATCGAACACTCCTGGAACGCCTCAAATATGCCAAACCCTAGGCGCC
>NW_017673241.1:4564-23260 GCF_001879085.1 Nicotiana attenuata
AATTTTACTGTTATTGCTCAGTTTAGACTTTCGCGTGACTGATTCATTTGAACCATATTTCAGTTGTATTAATGAAACTGTGGACTGTACTGGACTGTTAGAATTGGACTTCCAGTGTGTTCATTCTAAAATAGTAGCCCTAGTGTAGTATAATTTGGTTTCTCATGAAGCTGTATTTTACAAATGGAAATTGAACTTGAAAATCACCATATAGGTTCCTATCCTTGTTAAAATCCAGGTCTGGTAATCGTTTGTCAGTGGTGGCTTCAGTAGTTTAGTTCTAAAATTAAATGATATACGTTTGGGCTCAAGGTTTGAATATAGATGTGGACTGTTTTGTATTAGTTCCTTGCAATCTGACTTTAGGATTGTTAATAATACGGATTGTAGCTAATTGCCTGTAGATTAGAATTGTTGCATTCTCAGCCTTGGTTTCAAGTTGAAAACTTAAACGTTGGGCCCTGTATTCTTTTGAACTTGGGCCTGCCAATAATTAAGGCTGTTGTAAGTTCAAAAACCAGTAGGCTGAGATTCAAATAGCATCAGTATAAGATCTGGGCTCATTCAGGAGCCCAAATGTAACAGCCTCTGTTTGGACAGTCCTGGGCCTCAATCTGTTTAAAGCCCAACGTTGGTCAGCTCTTCCCCTTTTGCAAGGTTAAGCCATTCTCCGTCTTTGGGCTGTTGTGAAGCCCAGTCGGCTGGGGCTCTTGTGTTGACTATCAAAACACTTTAATTTAATTTTGGGATGTAATTCTTTCAATGATGGTTTAGTAACAAAATAATTAATTAATTAGGGCCTTTCCTTTGCTTTTGGAGACAATACATGATAGAAAATTATAGATTACTCTAGGTTTGCCTTTAAATAATAAAGTGAGATGAGCCTCGCCAATAAAAATGCAAAATCGCGGGGCCCTCAATAGATGTTATAAAATACTTAGAATTCGGGTGAACCGCTTAGCGAATTTCGCGGTTTTCCCCAAAGATAATAAAAGCGGAGTTGCTTTAGGCGCTGTTTTAATAATATACTTTCCTAAACTCGGGTGCACATTTATGTGACCCAAATCCAAATCTCAACGGATTCGGAATGTGTTGACAATCACGGGTGCACTGGTGCGACGTGGTTCAAAATGCATTTTCACGACGTTGCAATTCTTATTAAAAAGACATAAAATAAAAGCGGTTAAAATAAAAGGCACATAGGTTAGAATATGGTTTTTTTTTTAAAATAAGATAAAGGCAAATACAATAGTTGAGCGACCGTGCTAGAATCACGGAACTCGGGAATGCCTAACACCTTCTCCCGGGTTAACAGAATTCCTTACCTGGATTTTTGGTTCGCAGACATAAACAGAGTCAAATCTTTCCTCGATTCGGGATTCTAAACCGGTGACTTGGGACACCATAAATCTCCCAAGTGGCGACTCTGATTTTTAAAAATAAATCCCGTTTCGATTGTCACTTCAAGTTGGAAATAACTCCCTTTATTATACCCTATTCCGGGGGTGTAGTAGTGAAAAAGGAGGTGTGACACCCCTTGTCTGATGTCGAAATACAAACCCCTAGACTGGCCAATTGATGAACCTCCTGATCCAAGGGCCTTTGATCCACTCCCAAATGAGCCAAACTACCCATAGATTTCCGACTGAGAGTGTCGGCCACCACGTTCGCCTTCCCTGGATGGTACAAAATGTTCATATCATAATCCTTGAGTAATTCTAACCACCGTCGCTGCCTTAGGTTCAATTCCTTCTGCTTGAACAAATACTGGAGACTCTTGTGGTCTGAGAACACATCCACATGGACCCCATAAAGATAATGCCGCCATATTTTCAAAGCAAACACAACTGCCGCAAGCTCCAAATCATGTGTCGGATAATTCTTCTCGTGATTCTTGAGCTGCCTCGAAGCATACGCTATAACTTTCCCATGTTGCATCAACACACACCCCAAACCAATCCTGGAGGCATCGCAATAAACCACAAATCCTTCCGTGCCTTCCGGCAAGGTCAATATTGGTGCCGAGGTCAACCTTGACTTCAGTTCCTGAAAACTTTTCTCACAAGCGTCGGACCATTGGAACTTAACTGCTTTCTGCGTCAACTTAGTCAATGGGGAGGCGAGGGCAGAGAATCCCTCCACAAACCTCTGATAATACCCTACCAAACCCAAGAAACTACGAATCTCCGTCGGGGTCGTGGGTCTAGGCCAATCTTTTACTGCTGCAATCTTCTGGGGGTCTACCCGAATCCCTTCACTAGAAACAACGTGACCCAAAAAGGCAACAAAATCCAACCAAAACTCACATTTTGAAAATTTAGCATACAACTGGTGCTGATGAAGAGTCTGCAGAAGTGCCCTGAGGTGACCGGCATGATCCTCCCGGCTCCGCGAATAAACAAGGATGTCGTCAATAAAAACAATCACGAAGGAGTCTAGAAATGGCTTGAAGACACGATTCATAAGGTCCATAATGGCTGCCGGGGCGTTGGTTAGCCCAAAAGACATGACCAAGAAATCAAAGTGACCATAGCGAGTTCTGAAAGCGGACTTGGGAATATCCTGCTCCCTAATCTTCAATTGGTGATACCCAGACCGTAGATCAATTTTGGAGAAGAACCTTGCACCTTGCAATTGGTCGAACAAATCATCTATTCGAGGCAGAGGATACTTATTCTTGATGGTGACTTTGTTGAGCTGCCAATAATCAATACACATCCGGAGCGACCCATCCTTCTTCCTGACAAAGAGAACCGGAGCGCCCCACGGCGACACACTCGGCCGTATGAACCCCTTTTCTAATAAATCCTTCAGCTGCTCCTTTAACTCCCTTAACTCTGCTGGAGCCATTCTGTATGGTGGAATAGATATTGGCTGCGTATCTGGCAATACATCAATCCCGAAATCAATCTCCCTATCTGGCGGAATCCCTGGAAGCTCGTCCGGAAACACTTCGAGAAACTCATTCACGACTGGCACGGACTCGGGGGTAGACACTTCTGAAGTGGTGTCCGCCACCCGGACCAAATGATAGATACATCCCTTCTTAATCATCTTTGAAGCCTTAAGGTAGGAAATAAACCTACCCTTCGGCACCACATCATTCCCTTTCCACTCGATTACCGGCTCATTAGGGAACTCGAGTCTTATGACTCTCGTTCGGCAGTCATGTTTAGCAAAGACCGTATAAAGCCAGTCCATCCCCATAATCACATCAAAATCCACCATTCCAAGATCAATAAGATCGGCCGTGGTAACGCGACCACATACCGTGACAACAATTCCTATAGACCCGCGCGGCTGTAATAGAATCACCAACCGGGGTCGATACAGAGAACGACTCATGAAGCTGTTCGGGTTCTATCCCAAAGCTTGAAGCAATGAATGGGGTGACATAAGATAAAGAGGACCCCGGATCAATAAGAGCATAACAATCAATGGCCTGAACAGACAAGATACCTGTAATCACATCAGGAGAAGCCTCTGCATTCTGACGACCACTCAAAGCATAGAACCGGCTGGGTCCACCTCTACCATGAGCTCCGCCGCTAACTGTACCATGGCCTGCTGGGGCTGGAGGACGCACAGATGACGTGGCGACTGAAGAATCGGACGACTGAGCAGATCCCCTACCCATGCCCTAACTGGGCACACGACAGTCTCGCTGAATATGTCCTCTCACCCCGCATCTGAAACACACCGGGATATCTAAGAAGCAAGTCTTTGTATGAAATCTCCCACACTTGGGGCATGGAGCGCTCCCCTGCTGCTGTGGTCTCCCTCATGCACGACCGGACTAATGGGGTCTCCTACTGTCTGAGCTTGGTCTCGTGCGACTGTTCTGCTGATAACTGTGCAGAGATGATGGTGCGCTCGCTGAGGACTGAGCATATGACTGAGACGGCCCCGACGGCCCTCTCCCCTTAGCTGATCTCCCTGAGTGACCTGCTGATCGGGCCCTGTTGCTATTCTCCGTTTCCGCCTGAATCTTCAACTTCCTAGCCTCTGTGTCCTGAGCGAATCCCACAATCTTTCCATAGTTCATATCCGAGTGCAAGGCCTCTGTAGCAGCCTCATTTACTACCAATGGACTGAGGCCCTGAACAAATCGCCGAACTCTAGCTGCCATGGTCGACACTAACTGTGGAGCATACTTGGATAATCTCACGAACTCCATGTGGTACTCTGAAACACTCATACTTCCCTGCTTGAGGGTCTCAAACTCCGTGGCACGGGCTGCTATTGTCTCAGCAGGCAAGAACTGGTCCATGAACGCATCTACAAACTCATCCCATCTGGCCGGAGGTCCTCCCTCCCCACGGGAGTCCTCCCACATCTCGAACCATGAATACGCTGCTCCCCTCAACTCGTATGATGCCAATTCAACTCCCTTTGTCTCTGAAGCTTTCATCACTCGGAGGGTCTTATACATTTCATCAAGAAATTCCTGCGGGTCGGCCTCTGGGTCTGTGCCTGAGAACTCCGGAGGGGCCAACTGCAAAAACTGGTTAACTTTGGAGCTGGTAGAATCTCCCTGTCCGCTAGAGGATGTAGGGGCATCCTGAGATCTCTGGGCCTGAGCGGCCACTAACTGGGTCAACATATGGATGGCTCCTCTAAGGTTCGCGTCAAAAACCTTGGGAGCAGGAGCTGGAACGGTGCCAGAATCAGGAATATCGGCGGGAGGGATGGTGGCACCCTCTACCGCTGCAGGAACAGGAACACTCTGGTCTAGGACAGATGGGCTAGGTAGGTTCAAGGCTGGGGAGTCACTCTCACCCACGGCATCAGGTACATGATTCATAGCCTCTCTCGGGGTGGCATTGGCCCCGAGGCCGAGTCTAGCTCTCTTCTTAGGTGCCATTACTGAAAAAGTTTGGAACAACGCACGAGTTAGATATCGATACTTTCACATTTCACTTCACCGCACGATACAGAATAACAAGGAAGTGGGAAATTTTCCTAAATGTCCATGCAGCCCCCCACTTATAGATTTGGTCGACTTCACACCGATAAGTAGGGCTCTACTAGACACGGCTCCGAGACAACCTAGGACTCCTTAAAAACTTAGGCTCTGATACCAAGTTTGTCACGCCCCAAATTCGAGCGACATGATCGGCGCCCGACCGGGTAGCCCCAGCCAAGCGAACCTGGATGCCTTTCCTAACCCACATGTTACCCCACGTTTTCCTTACTCAATTATTCCAAGGATTTGCCAAATAATTAATTAAGACCACTTTTTAATTTACAAAACACATACATACTTACATAATAGTAGTGAAATCACCAACTCGTTACCAACGTATGAAAACACGGATTTGCACAAGTTTTTAACCCACATCTACTGTCTACGGAGCCTCTAATAGTACAACAGGATAATATAGTATTTGCCGGTAACAAGGCTCCGGTTATACCTTACACAAATCAAAAATAAAACTCCGAAAACAAGCGGCCTGAGCCACGCAGGGCCCCGAGAGGAAAGGGGCTCACCAAAAAGCTGATGGAGGACGAAGGGGAGCTACGATCGGTGGACTGGAGTACCTGCTACGGATCCGCCTACAACCATAACACGAATGTAGCGCCCCCGGCAAAAGAGACGCCAGTACATTTGAATTGCACTGGTATGTATGAACAAACTTGCTCCAAGTAAACTCGAACCATAAGCAAGTAAGTAGCAGTAATAGGAGCGACAATCAAATCCACAAGGAGGGAACAATTAAGCCAACAGGTATACAATCTCTCCTCCACAAACAAGCGTGTAATTGAAATGGAAACAACAATCAAATCCACAAAGAAAGAGCAATCAAACCAACAAATTTACAGTCTCTCCTGATTCCTCTTCCACATTTCCACATCAATAATTTCACAATTTGTTCATAGTTCATTTCAGTAGCGATTTCGATCGCTTTCCAACCTTATTACCTTGGCCACCCTCATTACCTCGGCCACCCTTATCACCACAACCCACACCTTATTTCTTCGTGTTGCGGCGCGCAACCCGATCCCACCGAACAATCACAATTCACAAACAACACAACAACAACAACAATTCACAAAGAATAGCAACAACAATCCTCATGAAACGACAACAATGACCCTCAAGGAACAACAACAACAATTTACATGAACTTCCATAGCCATTAATTCCATTTCCATGTATTCCACTACTCATATGCATTGATAGTTCACGACGATAATTTCCCACGACAAACCACATATGTTACTACCACGGTTATTTCGAGCACATCAATTCCCATTTCCTTCCATTACTTGTTTCACAGTTCTTACCACATAGCACATTCACAATCGCAAATTTGGTTTATTTCTGATTAACTGCATCAATATGGCGAAGGCACAACCACAATCACTCAACCATACCAATCACAGGAATTTCACAAACAAATCACGTAGAAATCACATACCAAGCACTCAAACACCCAAACAAGGCGAGTTTACAAATTCAAAGTTAGCCATACATACCTGGAGCCGAGTTCCCTTTTTAACTTTTATTTCCAATTCACCAAATGGTCTAGCAACGTCAATCTAGTGCACAAGTTAACGCGTATGACTTAGAAAAGAAGTTCACAATTTCTACTCAAACTTATTTAGGTTACCAACCCATCTTTGCACCATCTTTTACTCCTACCCAATTACTCTCACTAGGTTTTAGGTTATAGAATGACATGCATGTATGAGTTCAACCACTATTTTCAAAGACCGATGCATGAGACTCCCCCCTCCCCCCCTTAGCTTAAACCAGAAATTTAGTGAAAAGGGTTAGGGATGTTACCTGCAAGAAAAGGGGGATGAAGATAAGCTTGAAATTCCCCGGCCCGGATGGTTTTGAAGAATCAAGTTTTGGAGAAGATGACTTTCTCTCTCAAGACCCTCTCTTCCTCTCTCTTATTTTGTGCAGAAGATCGTTATAAATGAGGGGCTGGGGTGTTTTATTAAAAAGGGGGTCGGGTATAAAATTTAGAAAATAGAAGCCCGAGCAAGATCTGGGGTCGCATTCTGCGATAGCAGAACAAAAATGCGGTCCGCAGATTGGACCGCAGAATTGCCCCCAAAACTCTGATGAATCTGTTTGGGTCTGCGACAGGAATGCGGTCCGCATTCCTGTTATGCGGTCGCATTGTGCACCGCAGAACTGACCTTCACAAATCCCTGAGGAGCTTATGCGACGACTATGCGGTCCGCATATTGGTTGTGCGATCGCATAATAGACCGCATTTTCAACATTAACTTTGACAGCTCTTCTGTTCCATTCTGCGGTAGAAATGCGGCCCGCATATCAATTATGCGGTCGCATCTTGGACCGCATCTTGACCTCAAGTTTAACCAAATCACAACTTCACTATGCGATAGGAATGAGGTCCGCATACCAGATCTGCGACCGCATAATGGCATTTTTCTGGGAAATTGATTCTTTTGATTTTTTTCAAACTTAGATCAATACCAAGGGTCCGAACCGCGGCGAGTAAGCTCGTCGCGAAGAATTCTACGCATTCCTAACACATATTCGGAGTTGACACCACAAGATACTAGGTTTTGAGCCAAATATTTTACGGGGCCTCACAAAATCTATTTGCCGCTAGGCCTACCTCGGGCACAACAGGGCTCCCAAATTAGGACGCGAACTTACATTCCCGCAATATGTGTTTAAATACTGCAAACTTTTCAGAATTATTACTGACTTGGCTACCTTTTGTTTTTCTTTCTTTTTACTATTCCCATTCCCCAAAGGTTGGTTCGTGCATACTGGCATCATCAACTTATCACACAAAATACAGCGGCCCTCCACCTTCACCTCCTCCTAGTCTACCAAAAGGCAAGGGAAAAGCAAAAATGGAAGATTTGAATGGCACCATAAAGGAAAACAACACATAGGTTGAACATGCCAAAACTTTTGATGGTCGGGGTACTCAGGCCCCAAATGATCACAGCTCGAACAGAAAATACTGGAACTCCAAGGTGAGCTTTAGCATGTCCGGAATGTGGCAAACCTATCCTTCACTTAGCGTCCCAGACATCAGCCATCCAAACACTCAGAACCTCGAACAACCTCAAAGCACACCCAACAAGCGCCCACAAAATCCTCCTGTACCTCCCCACTATACAACTCCACCATAAAATCAAACTATCCCACCACAGTACTAGCCAAACACCTACCATATTCCACAATATACTCCACCAGTCATTCCTGAACCTCAGAATTCCACCAATGATCACCACTATTCTCAAACTCCAAGACACCAAAACAACCCTATATATGTGGATACCCTACCTCACTCCACTAAAGCCATATCCTATGAACAGGAATCTGTTGAGAAGGACATGCTCATTAAGAACCTGGCTGAGGAGCTCAAAAAGTTGACCAGCCGAGTTTAAAGCTTAGAAGGAGGCAAGGGGATAGAAGGTCTGAACTCTAAAGACCTATGCATACAGCCGGATGTAGAACTGCTAGAAGGTTACAAACCTCCCAAGTTCGAGATGTTTGACTGTACAGGTGATCCCAGGGTTCATCTAAGGACCTATTGTGACAAGTTTGTCGGGGTCGGAAAAGATGAAAAGATCCTGATGAAGCTTTTTATGAGGAGTCTTACGGGAGATGCCTTGTCCTGGTACATAAGCCAAGATGCTAGGAAATGGCCCAACTGGGTGAGTATGGCGTCTGATTCCATTGACCGATTCAGGTTGAACACAGAGAATGCACCAGATGTCTTCTACATTCAGATACCCAAGAAGAAACCCACCAAGACTTTCCACGAGTATGCTACTCGTTTGAGGTCAGAAGCGGCCAAAGTCAGGCCAATATTGGACGAGGAACAGATGAACAAGTTCTTTGTCAGCACAGGATCCGTAGTACTATGAAAGTTTGATGGTTATTGAAAACCATAAGTTCTCTGATATCATCAAACTTGGTGAAAGGATCGAAGAAGGCATCAAGAGCGGGATGGTAAAAAATTTTGAAGCATTGTAGGCCACTAATAAAGCATTGCAATCAGGGGGTACATCTAAGAAGAAGGACGTGGGAGCAGTGATGGTCGCCCAAGGACCCAAAACTCCATTCGTATACCAAACCTCTCCACTTGCATATCAAGCACCTCCACCCACATATCAAGCACCTCCACCCACATATCATCCGTCACCTCCACCTACATATCAACCCTCATCCCCAAAATATTCCCAACCAGCCACTTCCTATCACACCTATAATTCCCAACCATCTCATTTTCAGTCACCTCCAACTCATCAAAATTACCTAAGACCGCGACCCAATTTTGACCGCAGACACCCAATCAATACACTGCCATTGCTGAACCCATCGACCAGCTATATGAAAGGTTGAAGGCTACTAGTTATGTCACTCCCATCATTGTTGTGGCCATGAAGAACTCATCCTAATGGGTTAACCCAAATAAGACTTGTCCATACCATTCGGGCATGAAAGGGCACACGATCGACGAAGGTCGTACATTAAAGGACAAAATCCAGGATTTGATTGACCATAAGGTCATCCAGGCAAAGGAGGCTATGCCTAATGTCCGCAATAACCCCTTCCCAGATCACAGGGGTGAAGGTGTCAATGTGATAGAGATGGATGTAGAATGGGATCCGGAGGGATAATTCGGACTTATCAAAGAGGGCGACGACCCATGAAACCCGCAGTCACACTCAATTCCATTATTGTACAGGTACAACTACCAGTGGAGGTCGAGATAACAGCATCAGTCCCATTTGAAGCTGAGGTAGCATCCCTGCGGTTGCACCTATTCCATTTGAGGTGAAAGTAGCCACACCATTCACAGTGACAGTATCAACCACACAGCCTTTTAGCATCGAGGCTGTACCATGGGATTATGTGGCAGAATCTAGAAGAAAAAGAAAAACCAAGATGGGAGAATCTGATGCCACACAAGGGATGACTAGGACTGGAAGGGTCTATACACCCGAGCATTTGGAAGAATCCAGTAAACAGGACTCTAACAGACCTCCGATTATTGACACAGGTCCAGATGACCTCTGGAGGAAAGTACAAGCAAGGGAGTATTCTGTCATCGATCATTTGAACAAGACGCCTGCTCAAATATCTATCCTGTCGCTGCTACAGAATTTAGAAGCGCACAGGAACACTCTGATGAAGCTATTAGACGAAGAATATGTGCCCAATAACATCACAAGCGGAGAAATGGCTAACATGGTGGGACATGTACTAGAAAGTCTCAAAATAACTTTCCACGAGGATGAGTTGCCACCTGAGGGTTTGAGTCATAATAAGGCACTGCATATCACACTGCAAAGCGAAGACTACTTCATTACCAAGGTCTTGATTGATGGAGGATCCAGTCTCAATATTAGCCCATTGACAACACTGAAGAGGTTGGGAAGAAGCCTATTGGAGATACGAGAAGGGACCATGAACATGAAGGAATTTGATGGGTTGGAGAGAGCTACCATTAGGGAAAATAATCTCTGTCTGCAAATGGGGCCTATGTGGTTTGATGTTGATTTTCAGGTGCTTGACATATCTGCATCCTACAATTTACTGTTGGGAAGACCGTGGATACACGCTGTTGGGGCTGTGGCATCAACTTTGCATCAGGCAGTGAAGTTTGAGTGGAACCATCAGGAGGTGATTATCCATGGAGAGGGGAGCAACCCCATTTACACCTATCAGACTATTCCGATGGTGGAGAATAGGAGAAAGCTAGGTGGAGAAACTTATCATCATATCGAGCTGGTCAATGCAATCGACAAAGATAAGCGGTGGGATAGCAAGATAGCAAGCATGATGAACTGGGGAGGGTATGAGCCTGGCAAGGGTTTTGTAAAAATCTTCAGGGCATCACCAAGCCAATATAGCCAAAGCACCATGGTACCACTTTTGGGCTGGGATATCAATACACCTGGCAAGAATACAATGACTGGTCACCACCATAGCGAGGTCCGTACTATCCATTGGAGCAGCCTATGCCGCACTTGAGTCAGACCTTCCAACAGGCCGGCATCATATGGGGATCAGAGGAGGAAGAAGCACTGGTAGCCTCAAGGAACCTGTTCTTGGAGGATGAGGACATGGATTGTTGTGTAATTGTTGAGGAGGAGGAGGAGGAAGGCCCTACCATCCGAGCTGTGGAGAGAGGATCATTCCTCAAGAATTGGACTTTCATACCATCCAAGGCCCGACGAGTCCCGGGGTAGCCACGCTGAATAACATTGTTTTGTTTATTTTCTAAGAAAAATGATTTCTGTTTTCGGCATTTTGTTTTAAATAATATTTCCAATGTTTCTAAAATGTTGTTTAAATTATTGAAAATGGCTTTTACGCTTCAATGAATCAGTATTTATTATTACCTTATTTCTCTCATATCTTTATATATACAACATTACTATTTCCTATCTCGATGAACGAAAAACTTTGACATGTAATGAGACGATGCAACAAAAGGATAGTGATTCGGAAGAAGAAGATGTCATACTCGAGGAAATTGTCAGAGAAGTAGAAGACTTCAAGAACAAACCCAAGTCCAATCTGGACGAAATAGAAATAATCAACTTGGGAGACTCTGAAACCGTCAAGGAAACCCGCATCAACATCCACTTGTCGCCATCAGAAAAAGAAGAGTACACACGGTTCTTGAAAGGGTATGAGGACATCTTTGCATGGTCATACAATGATATGACCGCGTTAAGTACATCCATTGTGGCTCACAAGTTGCCCACAAACCCAGCGTGTCCACCAGTAAAACAGAAACTCAGGAAATTCAAGCTTGACATGAGTCTGAAAATAAAGGAGGAGGTTACAAAGCAAATCAAGGCCAAGGTCCTCAGGGTGGTCGAACACCCAACTTGGCTAGCCAACATCGTGTCACGTTCCAAAGAAGGATGGGAAGGTCAGGGTCTGTGTTGATTATCGGGATCTCAACAGGGCCAGCCCAAAGGATGATTTCACATGAACTCCAGTCGTTTGTGGATTGCATTGCCGATTACCATCAGATCTCGATGGACGAAGAGGACCCTGAGAAAATGGCTTTCATTACACCATGGGGAGCATACTGTTATAAGACGATGCCATTCTGTCTAAAGAATGCTGGAGCTACCTACATGAGGGCTATGACTACCATTTTTCATGACATGATACATAAGGAGATCGAGGTATGTGTGGACGACGTTATCATCAAATCCATCAAAGCTACGGATCATATAGCCAACTTGAGGAAGTTTTTCGACAGACTACGGAAATACAACCTGAGACTAAACCCCACAAAATGTGCATTCGGGGTTCCTACCGGAAAGTTACTTGGGTTCATTGTCAGCCGCCGAGGGATAGAACTGGATTCGTCAAAAGTCAAAGCCATCCAGGAGCTACCACCACCGAAGAGTAAGTCACTAGGACGGCTAAACTACATCAGTCGGTTATTAGCCCAGTTCGCAGTTATATGTGAGCCAATATTAAAGATGTGAAAAAAGATGCTGCAACTAGTTGGACCGAAGATTGTTAAAAGGCTTTCGACTAGATCAAGGAGTACTTATCGACACCGCCAGTCTTGGTCTTGCCAGAGCCACGTAGACCCTTGCCTCTACCTTGTAGTATTATATGGAGCCTTCAGCTGCGTTCTAGGGCAGCACGACGAGATAGGGAGAAAGGAACAAGCTAGCTATTACCTGAGTAAGAAGTTCACTCCATATGAAGTGCGGTACTCTCTATTGTAACGTACTTGCTGCGCTCTGATCTGGATAGCTCAGAAGCTGAGGCATTACTTCTGTGGATACACAACATAACTCATATCAAGGATGAATCCTTTGAAATATATCTTTCAGAAACCCATGCCCACTGGCAAGCTGGCTAAGTGGCAAATCTTGTTGAGTGAGTTCGACATTGTTTATGTCACGCAGGAAGCCCTCAAGGGTCAGACACTGGCAGATCATCTTGATGAGAACCCTGTGGAAGGAGAATATGAACCCCTGAAAACATATTTGCCCGACGAAGAGGTGCTATTCATAGGAGAAGATATTGCTGAGTCCTACGACAGTTGGAGAATATTCTTTGACAGAGCGGCAAATTTAAAGGGAATCAGCATTGAAGCCGTCCTGTATCACAAACTGGCCAACATTATCCGATATCTACTAAACTCATATTTCCTTGCACCAACAACATGGCAGAGTTCAGCCTGAATACTGGGGCTCAACATGGCCATCGACATGAATATTCAGGAGCTGCTGGTAATCGGTGATTCACATTTTCTTGTGCACCAGGTACAAGGAGAATGGGCCACCAAGAATTCAAATATATTGACATATCTGCCCCATGTGCAGGAATTGAGAAAGAGGTTCACGAAGATAGAGTTTCGGCATGTTCCCAGAATTCAGAACGAGTTTGCCAATGCATTGGCCACTTTGTCATCCATGATACAGCATCCCGACAAGAACTTCATCGATCCATCCCAGTAAGGATCCATAGCCAGCCGGCGTATTGTGCCTATGTTGAGGAAGAAACAGACGGGGAGCCTTGGTTTCACGATATCAAAGAATATTTGGCAAAAGGAGAATATCCGGAGCAGGCAAATCATATTCAGAAACGTACACTTTGGAGGTTGTCCAATAATTTCTTCCACAGCGGAGGAACCTTGTACAAAACAACTCCTGATTTGGGATTTGTAAGGTGTGTCGACGCAAAGGAAGCTTCTAAGCTACTTGAGGAGATACATGTTGGGACCTGCGACCCACATATGAACGACTTTGTCTTGTCCAAGAAGATACTTAAGGCTGGTTATTTCCAGATGACCATGGAGACAGATTGCGTCCAGTATGTCCAAAAATGCTACCAATGTCAAGTACATGCCGGTATGATAAAAGTGCCGCCAAATGAGCTCAATGAACAAGCTCACCTTGGCCATTCGCCACCTGGGGAACGGATGTCATTTGTCTAATCGAGCCCACCGCCTCAAATGGGCATCAGTTCATCTTGGTAGCTATTGATTACTTCACCAAATGGGGCGAAGCAACATCTTACAAGGCAGTAACTAAGAAGGTCATAGCAGATTTTGTCCGTGACCGGATTGTTTGCCGATTCAGAGTTCCAGAATCAATCATCACTGACAATGCCTCCAATTTCAACAGTGATCTGATGAAGACCATATGTGAGACTTTCAAAATCAAGCACAAGAATTCCACAGAGTATAGACCTCAGATGAACAAAGCTGTAGAAGCCGCTAACAAGAATATCAAGAAGATACTGAAAAAGATGGTACAAAAGCACAAACAATGGCACGAGAAGCTGCCAGTCGCTTTATTGGGATACCGTACCACAGTCCGCACATCAATTGGGACAACTCCCTATTTACTGGTTTATGGTACTGAAGCTGTTATTCCGGCTGATGTGAAGATCCCTTCTCTGAGAATCATACAAGAAGCAGAGCTTAATAACCCAGAATGGATAAGGAGCCGATATGAGCAGCTAGCCATCATAGACGGAAAAGTGATGAATGTAGTGTGTCATGGGCAACTCTATCAGAACAAAATGTCCAGAGCCTTCAACAAAAGAGTCAAGCAGAGACAGTTCACAACGGGGCAACTGGTGTTGAAGAATATATTTCTTCATCGGGATAAAACCAAAGGGAAATTCTCTCCCAACTGGCAAGTCCCTTACATGGTTCAAAGAGTATTGACAGGAGGAGCCCTCATACTTGCAGAAATGGATGGAGAAGCCCAGCCAAAACCGATCAATTCAGATGCAGTCAAACGATACTATGTGTAACTATTTATGTTTTCACAAATGATGCAAATTGAACTGCGCTCGACTTGATTCCCGTTTAAGAGGGGATATATAGGGTGGGTTCAGTCACAATTCAGTAAAACTCCTATTTTTGCCCTCAATCAGAAACTGGGGCAGAATTTTCAGGAGGACCCTCATAATACCGAGCCATTTCAGCCGATCACAACATGTGCAGCTATCAGACATGTCCATCAAACAGAGGCAGAATTTTGAGGAGGACCCTCAAAATTCTATAGCAGGAGAGGTTGCGATGTCTCGGATCGTGTCACAGTCACTGGTTCATCTAATCAATTTCTAAAATAATATATTTTTGTTACGCATGCTTGCTCGTAAAATGACTCTGTTTAGCCAACGCTACCCCCAATGATTTGAACAGAACCTTCCGACCAAGCCAAGCAAACTGACGGAGGCACGAACCAACCTCCCCCTTTACAGAACTCACAATTTTCTTTGGATGCAGGAGCGAAGAATATACATGCCTCCAAGTCACAATCTTCATAACAACCATGATACTGAAATCTATTACCAGCTAAGAAAACTCTGCTATCACCTACTATTTATTCTATTTTTGCATGGGACTAAGCCTCGTCCCGAATCTTGCATGGGACTAAGCCATGTCCCGAATCTGCATAAGGCTAAGCTCTGCCTTCCATTTGCATATGGACTAAGTGTCACGCCCCAAAACCGAGGGACATGACCGGCGCTCGACCGGGTAACCCCAGTCCAGCGGACCTGTGTGCCTTTCCTATCCCACGTGCTACCCCGTGTTTTCATTACTCATTTATCAAAGGAAATGGCTATTTATAATTTAAACACGTTTTACGAAATATACATAACATACATGGTTAGATAGCGAGGTTTACAAGTTACACTGTCCAATTACAAGATACATAAGTACATAACCCACGTTTCCTATCTACGGAGCCTCTAAGGATACAAAGGAGTTTTATAATACTTACCGGTAATGAGGCTCCGGCTATACCTTACACAAATACCAAAAATAAGACTCCGGGAAGAAAAAGCGGCATGAGCCACGCAAGGCCTCGAGAGGAAAGGGGCTCACCAATTCAGCTGACGGGAAGTGAAGGAGTGCTACTGTCGGTTGACTAGAGTACCTGCTATAGAACCACCTACAATCATAACACGAATGTAGCGCTCCCAGCAAAATGGACGTCAGTACATTTGAATTGTACTGGTATGTATGAACAAACTTTTCCCCAAGTAGAATCAATCAATACACAAATAACAAACAGTAATAGAATCAACAATCAAATGCACATGAAAGGAACAACCAAAGCCAAACAAGTTTCACAATCTCTCCTTTTCCCCTTTCAACATTATTTCACCACATCAATGATTTCACAACTTTCTCATATTTTCATTTCAATAGAGATTATGATCACTTTTCCACCCTTATTACCTCAGCCACCCTTATTACCTCGCCCCTCTTATCACCACAACCCATACCTTATTACTTCGTGTTGCGGCGCGCAACCCGATCCCACCGAACAATCACATTTCACACAACAACAACAAAAAATCACATTTCACATGACAACAACTACAAATAACAAAGAATTTTCATATTCATCAATACCATTTCCATCCTATACAACAGCCCACATACAATTTAAGTCACAACGATAATTTCCCACGACAAGTCACATACGATATTACCACAGTTGTTTCAATTGCATCAATCACGATTTCTTTCCATCATTTGTTACACAGCTTTTACCACATAAACACATTCACACACACACACACTTGGTTTGTTTCCATTTACTTACACCACTATATCGGGAGACTTAACCAACAACGTTCAAGGCATATCAATCACAAAAAATCACAAATAGTCCACATAGGTATCACATACCAAATACTCGTACACCAAAGAAGGTGACTTTACAAAGGTCAAAGTTAGCCATACATACCTGGAATCGAATTTCCCTTTTTACTTCTACTTCGGCTCACCAACAGCCTAGTACCGACAATCTAGTTCACAAGTTAACACATATATCATAGAATTGAAGTTCACAATTACTACCCGAACTTATTTAGGTTATCAACCGCTCCTTTTGCAAGTCTATACTCCTACCCAATTCTTTTTACTAGATTGTAGGTATTAGAGAACATGCATGAATGTTTTCAACTTTTATTTTCAAGAATCAATGCATGAGAATTCCCTTTTGTTTAAATCTGAAAACCAATGAAAAAAAAGGCTGGATATTTTACCTGCAAGAATGGAGATGAAGACAATTGCTTGAAATTTCCCGACCCGGGTGACTTCGAAGAATCAAATTGATGAAGGTAGGACTTCCTCTCAAGAACTCTCTCTCCCCTCTCTCTAGTTTGTTCAGAAAATATGTTAAAATGAGGGGTTGGGGTGTTTTATTGAAGAAGGGGTTGGGTTTAAATTTTAGAAAAATAGGAGCCCCGAGTCAGGTATGCGATCGCATTTGCGATCGCAAAGAAGAAATGCAGCCCGTAGAATGGACCGCAAAAGTGCTCCAAGAATCTGACCCTTCTATCTGGGTTTGCGGCAGAAATGCGGTCCGCATACACATTCTGCGGTCGCATAATGCATCGCATAACTGTCCTTTGCAAAATTCCAAGATGATTATGCGACGACTATGCGGTCCGCATTTCAGTTATGCGATCGCATAATGGACCGCATTTTGACCTCAAATTTGACTAACACACTGACTCACTTTGCGATAGAAATGTGATCCCCATACTTGATTTGCGACCGCACTCTAAACCGCATAATAGCACTTTTTTGGATAACTTTGATTCTTTGGTTTTTAAATGCTTAGATCAGTACAAAGGGTCCGAACCGCGGCGAGCTTGCGAGCCGCGAAGAATTTTTACACATTCCTAACACATACTCGAAACTGGGCACTACGAGCTACTAGGTTTTGAGTATAAATTTTCACGGGGCCTTACATCCTCCCCCACTTAAAATCATTCGTCCTCGAATGAAGATTTTGGAAATCAGTTGATTTTGAAAAATGATATGCAAACTCCCAATTTTCACTAACTTCCGTATTTTTAGAAAAATTTTGCCAGAGTTTCCTTTGTAATTAGACTTATCTACCTGTCAGAGAGCCCTCGAAACATATTTCCAAGCATCATTACACAATTCCTGTTATCCCTATAACTGGTATGCAATTCATTACTCCAATACTTGCACATATTCAATCACTTGTTACATTTTGCACATAAATTAGTCAGTTCAATGAGTCCCATACAATTTAACCACTTCAACACACTATATGCATTTCAATTTATCATTACCAATCTACTCTACCATTAACCATCCACTTATTACAAAACTTTCATTTACCAAAAGGGGTTGCACATGACTCCAATAATCACAACACATACAATTCTTGCACAACTTGAGGAGTTACAATAGTAAAGCATTTAGAAAGAAAATATGGGGTATCTTTGCACCAATTTGGACATAATATCAGTTTGCTTAGAGATAAGAGTTCGCACGATTACTACTAGACATATTCAAACAGGTGGGGATATCTTTCCTTCGTTTCATTTTCCGCTTCCCATGTGGCATCCTCAACTCGTTTACTTCGCCATAATACTTTAACTGAAGCAATTTCCTTATTGCTCAATTTACGGACATCCCTATCAAGAATAGCAACCAGAACTTCTTCATACGATAAGTCTTCATTAACCTTTACAGTCTCGACTAGCATGAAGGTGGATGGATCTCCAAACACTTTCTTTAACATAGACACATGGAACACCGGGTGCACTAATGACATTTCAGGGGGCAATTCTAGCCTATAAGCCACCTGCCCTATCCTTTGAGCGATCCGATATGGCCCGACATACCTAGGACTCAACTTCCCTTTCTTCCTGAATCGCATGACTCCCTTCATAGGAGATACCCTCAA